>NC_068941.1:31211839-31514869 GCF_026419915.1 Harpia harpyja | reverse complement strand
GCCCGCTGATGTTTCTAAGTTGTCTCCTGCCCCTGACAGCTAAACTGTGACAGGCTCCCCCCCTGCAAAATTTACTTTTCCCTCCCTTGTACACAAAATGGTGTAATTTTTACAGAAGTTGGATTTTCCTGACTATCTTCTGCACCCCGGTTCCATGAAAAGACAGGTTTACATTCCAGCAACATTAGTCCTTCAGTACAAATCTGAGCTCCCTGAATGGGGAGCTGGGATCATAAAAAAGAAGGCACTCTGCTACTAGAGCTCTTATGGCATTTTATAAAAGCAGTAATCCATCCTTTGTCAAGCAAGGATTCTCTCCCACAGATCATCTATGTGGTTTCCATCTGCACATTAATTGGAAACTGCTTGGGGTAAAAAAGTATTTATATGTTTCAAATTGCAGCTGTTCCCATGCACTGGCAAGGTGCAGAGAGCTCTCTTCCCACAGTCCAGCCCTCCAAGGAGAAACCACAAGCTGGCTGCAGACCTCGAGCGCTGAAAATCTGGGACATTTGGGTGGTATCAGCTGGACCAAGTACCACGGAGCCATATACCGCTCCTCACTAGAAGGACCAGTGTGCCTGTTTTCTCTTTGGCAAAGGACTACCTGCTGGATGCACTTCTGCCTTCAAGTCTTCAGCAGAAACTCTCCTCTCTGCCAGCTGTGGTTGAAGGAACACGTATTTTGCATTGTTTCTGCCAAGTAAGCATCTTTAGTGCCCCCAAAACTGATGCTGATGACTTCCTTCAGGCATGTGAGCTATGAAACACCCAGGAGAAACCTAGAAACACAGATGAGCACCCTGAGCACAGAAACTAAGCTGAAAGGCAGCAGAGGCTGAGCAGATAGCCTACTTCAGGGCCTCACTGTCTTACTCAGACCCCCCTGGAAACTGGGGATTTGCCTATACAGAAAATTACAAGGACCCTGAAGAACAAAAATGATAGCCGGTAGATAGGCTTTGCATTGCTCTTATTGGGAATGGTCCAACAGTGGCTTATACTCGATCAGTTTATCACAACAGCTTTCTCCCTGTGCAAGGGCTAACAGCTTGGGTAACATTCACCCTCAAGGAGCACTCACAGAGCAAATCTAGGAAAGATTTTACTCATAAAAAGCCCTCTCTGGCACCTCCTGACTTAGGAGATGGTAGGCACAAGCAGCCAGAGAAAGGGCCTGGATGGATAGTATGCTAACTGGAAAATGGCTTTGCAGACTTGCTCTCTATGCTGATCTCCCTTGCAAACTCATCCTTGGGATATCTTAAGAAAAAAATACCATTTACAAAACATCAGAGCAAGTTTATCCGTAGCATAAGCAAGCTTCATTCCATGGATATCATTTTAGCAGTGGATCCAGATAGTAATCTACAGCAGTTTAGTAATCAGAAAGATTTTTGCACTGGTCTGAGATAAAATTTCTCTCTGGTCTGAAATCAGAGAAATTGACTGATAGTTTCTCTACAACAAATAAATAATATAAAAAGAGAAAGAGCTATATGGAATATTTGATTATGATGATGATGATGATGATGATTATTATTATTATTATAGTCAGCAGGTTAATTTTAATTCAATGTAAATGTGGGTTTTATGGAAGGGAGAGTACATAGCTAAATGCTATGTAGCAGTTTTCCATTGCTACAGGGACTTCACTGCAATATAGTTAAAGCCCCATCCTCGGTTTCAGCAGGGCTGAAAGCCTGTTAGCGCTCTGAAATGATGAAAGCAAATGAAATTGAATAGCAAACAAAAAAAGTTCAGACTTGATCAGTGATGATGAGAGAACTCCAACTGGGTTCTCTTGGGAGCAATGATCAAGAATTAAAGTCTTGATTTTTTTTAAGCTAACAAATGAAGCTTCTTTATTCTACTTAAATGGGATAAGAAAAGCCCTATTAAAGAGAGTTAACAGTAGTACTAATCTGCAAGCCGCATCCCTGTTGGCCCCAGTAGGAAAAAAAAAAAAGGAAAGGCTTCTAAAAATGTTTAACAAAACCCACACAAAATGAGAGGAGCAAAAGATAACTCAAAGATCTGCAACTTTGTCTCTGCAAAGAAAGAAAAATCTGTTTTCATAAGCGAAGGAAGAGGCAGGATTGTGGGGCGCAGCTCTCATCCCTTGCACTCCAACCTCTGGAGTTTACAGTCTGCAGGCTGACTGCAGAGGGGCTCTTGCCAGGTGTATGAAGTTGGCCTGGGCTTGGGTTTTTGCATTTCTTTTTTGGTTTTGATGAAGGACTTGATCCCCCCGGGCACCTGCCTTACCAGGATTACTTGCATTTCTGGCACGAATGATGTCAGCAGGTGGTTATGTGGGGGCAGCGTGCCCATTCCTGGGCAAGCCTCGATATTGGCCCTCTCTGCTGTCACAGTGGCAGCCTTTAATGTATGCTCATCTCCATATAAGTATTGTGTAGGCTCCAAATTTGGCCAGTTGCGAGATTATTGCACCATCTGTAATCTGTACACTCTCCTGAATCACTGGCTGGCTTGGTGGCCAAGGGGATCTTTCAGCAGTCCTGCTGTATCCCCTCCCGTGTCCATGTGCTCTTGGTGGCACCATTCAGCGTCGCTGACCTGACTCTAGCTGGCCGGGAGAGCAATAGCTGTGAAGATGTGTCAACATCACTGGATGCCAACATGTGGAGGCAAACTGAATGTGTGCCCAGGAATTCTCAGGAATAATCTAAACCTTGGGGCTCATTCTGCACAACCATGGTGACCTGTGCCGGCTAGATTAGTGACAGAGTAATGCTGTAAGGACACCTTCACAGTGCTGGTGGACTGATCCCTCAGCAAGGGAGGAGAGAGAGAAAAAGCACAAGTGAGATGAGGCAGAAGATCCCTTGGCATATGTATAGCAATAAGTTAGGAGGGAACCATTGATATGAGAACTGAGGACAAAATACCCTCATTAGTCTAAGACATAGAAAAGATGGGGGGAGAGTGGGTGTGCAGGGAAGAAGGATAAAACTTGGCCCCGTTGTAAAACTACACAAAGCAATAGTTGCACCAGAGTCTTGCATTACCCTTTTTTTCACATGGACCAAGCCCATCTGTGAATGGGTAACCAAAATACAATTTCCTCCTCATCTCAGATCAATGTTTAAATGCTAATGATCAGGAAGAGCTCTCAGTATGCAGATTAGGACCCTGAGCTTGTTTAGCCTCAAGAAGAGAAGGCTCAAGCGGAATCTTATCAATCTGTATAAACACTGAGCAAGGGGGAGTAAAGAACACAGAACCAGACATACTGAAATACAGGAAATTCAATTTAAACATAAGGTAAAACTTATTTACTATGAAGGTGGTCAAGCACTGGAACAGATTGCTCAGAGATGTTGTGGAGTCACCCTCCCTGGAGATATTCAAAACCCAACTCAACACAGTCCTGGGCAAACTGCTTCAGCTGACCCTGCTTTGAGCAGAGGGGTTGGATGGGATGAGCTCCAAAGCTCCCTTCCAGCCATTTTTCCCTTTTCACCCGAACTCATCATGGACTCAAATTGCAACCTCTTGAGGAGATCAGTACAGTTCTTAAACTGCTTCTCACTAACGACATGGGAGTTGTCCCATGAAGATGTGTGCTCTTACATAAAACTCATAAATTCTCCAAGTCTTACACTTTTAAGTGAATATTTGCCGCTAAAACCACAAGCTATAAAGTGCTTCCTGACTTGCTGTTAATGATTGCATCAAGCAGAGCAGTGATGAATTCAAGGCCAAAACTGGGCTCTTTAGGTGAGTCTCAGAACTTCTAGACGCTACACACAAACTGCTTTACTACAGAATTGTGACACAGAATAATCAAGTCATTTACGCAGGCTACAATAGGTCAGAGTTTTGACAGTGATTGCAATGAGAGCACGATGAGGTCCTTTGGATTGGGCTATATTTTTCAAAGAACCAAACCTAATTCCTAATACTAGGAATTATGCTCAAATTACATGGCTATATATTTTAAATAGAAATTCCTTTTAATAACCTGGATTTAATGCATTTTACAATGTATTTATTATCTCACACTGTGATATTTTGTAACTTAGATTTTCAGCTAACGAGTAGCTCATCTAATGAAAATAATGATTTTTTCATGCTGTACTACATGGAAACTTAAAGTATTTCAATTAAACAAACCACCTCATTAGTGTGCCTTGATAATATAGTTGAGTTTTCTTTGATATGGTCAGAAATATCTAGCATGCTTTTGGGATGCAATCAAACTCTCCAATAAACTTGTTGCTAAAGACAGCTGCCTAGCACCATGTATTTCTTGAGCAGTCAAATGACCTAGTTTAGAAGTGTTTGAAGCCATTTTACACTGTGGAAGGAGAACAAATTAACCTTGTTTAACAAGTAGCTTTCAATTTGTGTTCCAGCACTCTTCCACACTCTACCATCTCCAGTGAAGTAGCATGGCCTTATTTCATCCTTCCTGTTACGTATCTTATATATTTAATGCTACAGCTTTGGGAAGCACCTCTCACCTGCTGCAGGGACCCTGGGAAGAGGCACTATCATTGCACTCAAAATGTATCTGAAGCCACAGGGCTGGTTATCTGAGGTCTGCTTCGCTCTTCCGTGCTCTATGAAGAACAAAAAGAAAATCACGGCCATTGTTGCCTTTCACTTTGATTTCTTTGGCCAGTTCCCTTGAAAGGCTTGTTCAAATGAATATTGCAAAGACAGCAGAGGAATCTGCAGCAGAAACCCAGCTTTTGGTCGAGCCAAGACCAAACTGAACTACCTCTTTACTGCAGAAGATTTCTGTGGCTGCAGCTAATTCTTGTTGGGATGTGGGGTCAGACCTTTGGCGATTATAAATCAGCATAGCTCTGTTCAGGGAGCTGGTTTTTATCAGATGAAGATCTGGATTCACATTCCCATCGTTTCTCTAAGAATGAGTATTTCTGGGCAATACTCTTTCTATAGCGTTAGTGCACATTAAAGCTACAGTGAGGCACTGTCTTTTAGGCTCTCCCCTTGGAAAATTTGGTTCAGATCTGGCTCCCGTCATAGGCAAAATGAGTTGCAGGAAATCTCTCTGATCGTTGAAAGTAACTAGCTACTCCCTCATCAGCTGCAGTGGACCATACATTGAACAAAAGATAGCTTCACCTTTTATATGTTTCCACTATAAAGTAAAAGCAGACACAAAGGCATTCACTAGATGCAGCTTAGTCCTTGTGCCAGCTTACCTGCAGTAACCTTTCCTTTCACTCTAGTCCCTAGTCGGTTCTTTAAAACAGGACTTTAGCGTGGCTTTTTATCACTGTTAAAACCACATTAAACAACAAACAAACAAACAAACAAGCTTCCCACACACCAAACTTAACTGGTGAGCTCTAATACGTTTGGGAATCTACATGGTATCTCCCACCTGCATTTCTTTCTTCCTCAGCAGCAAAACTAGAGTGGGCCATGTTACTTTTGTTTCTAATCAAGTTAATTTTTGATGCCTTCTGTTCTCAGCTCAAAGATAAGATACTTGTCTTCACCCTGTTGCAAAGAAATATTTACACCCAAAATGCAAGCTCCCGTCCACCTACGCCTGCCTGTTACAAACGCCTAAATTCTAAGCTTAATATCAGTTGGCAGTGTCCCTTTAATCAAAATTTAATGCTTGTCTTCAATCTCCTCAAAGCACTTAAAATCTAGCATCTTTAGAAGGGAGAGAATCATTAGCGCTGCTGTCCTGTGCTTCCCAGTGAGTGGGAAGTTTGACCACAGGGTGTTACCCACCTGCGGGTACTGTGATGCTCTCCACAGAGCCCTGTTTGTTTCAGGATCAGCCTGTCAGACTTTTGCTCTTTTTGCTGCTCACAGGGAGGAGGGTGCAGAGTGATCTAAAAATCTGCTCGAGAACGAGATGCAGCCAACACTTTTCCTCAGAAGTTCAGAGGAGGCCCCTTCTTGCACCCACCAGCTCTGTACAGACAGGTACTAAAATTCACATCTGAGTATGTCAGAAATACTGCATTCAGCTGTCTCAATTTCTGTCACAGGCATATCTGCTAAGAGAGGAATCAGCCAATTAGTCTGGGATGTTCATAAGAGCTCGGTTCCTGTTCAGTTGTTCCGATTCCTGGGCCTGTGAGGAGCCTGGCTTGCAGCTTGGCAGCTGAGTGCTTGGAAAGCTGGCTGTGAACCCCTCTGAAAATTTGGCCTTGAATCTGCAAATAATGCAACTCAGAAACCCCCATAAGGACCAGCCAGTCTGATCCCAAGCATAAGCCAAGTTCATCACAGCTTCATGAAAAAATAACAACTTCTGGGGTTTTTGCCGTGCACAGCAAAGTACAGTGTTGCAGAAATATTTTGTAGGCAGCTTTCTGTACAATAACCTGCTGCTCTGTAGGCACAGCTACCTAATATTGATCCAGGCATATCTTTCAGCATGGCATCACATTTTGTGTTGCTATCAAGCAGTGTGATATGCTTTATGTTTTAATAAGCTCCATTGTTTTCTTCTCAAACCACTCCTTTTTCTTCCAAATTCCCTTCAACCACGGCGATCTTGTCTTATATGGCATTATTTCTTTGTTGCAAAACTTCATAAATACAGAGGTATATGCGTATCTCTACGTCTTAATTTTTTCTGTTAAACACCAGTAAAAGTGTATCTGGACGGATAACTAGATATTTTAATGTATCCCTAATTTTTAATGTACAGTTTAGGTTCTACCTAGCGAGGAATATCCAAACCCTCATGTGCACATACGCTCTCTCTCTCAATCTGGTTCTCTCCCTTTTGCATTTAAAGCATGTAGTAATGTGCTGGACTTCTACCTTTGGAGAATTTAGTTCAAATCTGACTTACATTATAAGCAAAATTGAGCTGCAGAAGATCATTCTAATTATTGAAAGTATTTGCCTAATCTTTACCATGTTATAGCATGGTCATTACCATTTACAGTATATTACAGTTAGAGCATTTAAAATATGTTCACAGCAGGGCACTACCCTGATAGCTCCTGTAGTGAAAACCAGTGCGAGGGGAGTATACACTGCATACAATACAGTGTGACAGTCCAAAGGGCAATAAACTTGGTCCAGTGAATGAGCAGCAGATCATCGTTCGAAGGTGAATAATTCCACATTGTTCTAAGCTGTACTTATCTATACAGAAAACACATCCAAAGGGATTGTTACCTTCCTGTCTTCTTGAAGAAGGAAGGCATTTATGGAGAAGTAGGGTAGGGAGACAGGGGGAGAAGGCAGGATACAGCTCCTTTCATAGACTTAGTGCCGAGATATGGATACACTTAACTGAAGGGGGAAGGGGGGATGCTTTCTTCTGTCTTCATATGATGAAAATAAAAAGTGATCAGGATAGATTTTTGTTATCCTCTGGGCATTAAAAGCTTAAATGCAAAATGCATGACTTATTATATCTAGCCAACTCTTAGGGGTAAATAGGCAGTATGGGGAATTAGTTGTTGTTAATTGGACTTCTGAGCTGAATTCCCAGGGTGCTGCACTGCAAGCATACCCCTTTTGTTTTAATATTGAAATAGGGAGAAGCCAGCTCTGTGATGGATTCATTCCAGTATAGAACAGCAGAGCACGCTAAATCATCTTCGTCCAAATACTTAGTTGGATTTGTTGAATGTAAATATTTTAGGGTTAATTTCTACATGTACTATAGAAGGTATTTGGTTTTCCATTGACCATTTTAAAACTGTAAGGCAGATCTTCAAATAGCATAAATTGCCTAATTGTTCTGTAGCATCTGAAGATATGGCTCGCTGTTTCTTAAGCTGTCATCTAAATATGTAAAACATTTTCTATGAAATTTGGGGCGCTCGATTCTGCTGCCGGTAAACTGAACTCTTCAGGATTGCATGGCAGTGAGTGTAGTTTCAGTGATACAATTTTTTTACAAAAAGTGCAATCTTGAAAATCGTATTTTGTGTCGTTTTATCAACATCACGCACAGTATTTCGTTGGACTTGATGATCTTGAAGGTCTTTTCCAACCGAAATGATTCTATGATTCTATGATTCTATGATTCCTTAGAAAGTTTTAATAACAATCACAAAATAAAACCAAAGTTCTCTCACAGATTCGGGAGACCCAGAAAAAAATAGGTTTTGCTTCAGCCTTTTGTTCTAGGAGCCAGTCCAGTCTGCATGTGCTGAAAAAAGTGATAAAGTAGCAATCCCCAGAGCAGAGACCACAGGTCACACATCTCCTTTAACACCCTGTTGTAGTTGATCCTCCTTGCATAGCTAATTGCCACTGGTATAATCCAGAAGGTAACAGAAAAACCCAGGCTAGTCTTCCATGTTCCTGTCAGTAAAAAATCACAAAGAAATGTTCCCAGTGGTCCTGAAGTGCTCAGAAAAATAACCTAGGGAGATGTTTAAATGAATTATAAACCCCTTAGAGAACCTAAGCAGCAAAACCTTCCTGTACCTCTTCATGTATCTTTAAATCATGAACACAAATATTTTTTTTTTAAAAGGTACACTGATGCGTGATTGACCTTTCCTTATTCTTTACCTCTCCTGTTATGGTCAACATTTGCCATGGTAGGTAGCCCTTCCTATGTGAAAGAACAAAGCAACAGCAAGATGTCCAAAACACCAGATCCCATCGACACTTAACCTCTCACTCAACAGTTTGGTCCCAGTCAATTCAAAGGAGTTTTATTGTTTATTGGACTAAAAATGGAGTCTAGCCTATAGCTTTCTCACCTGTTTGCAGGATCCATGTCAATTTATGGCAGATGTTTTTCAGTCATTTCTTGTGGTAAGCAGCTCTGTAGAAAGGAGCAGCTACTCCTAGTATTTGGTGTTCACCGCTCTCCCCAAAATTCTGCAAAGAAAGACTTGCACACTAACTCTTTTCGCAGAATCCCTGAAATTTTATCAAATAGTAACCTTAATTACTCCTGTTTCAAAACTGGGAAAGTTGGACTTACACCAGCTAGGACTAGCACTTAGGTAACTAGATTGTCAAGGTGTTTGGGAGCCACCTGAAGACATTACATTACGGACATCCAAAATCACAGTAACCACCATCAGTGTCCACACAGATGATTACACTGCCCTTAATTAAGTGATTTACCCAAATCTGCCATGGGAAGCCGTGTCAGCGAGGGTGCTTTGCCCCTTTGATCCCAGGCGCAGGATGGCAGGAGGCACATCCTCCCCGTACGGCAGGAGAAATAAATATGGCCATACTCCTCACCTCGGGCGGCTGCTATCAGGGGAAGGAGCAGCTAGGTGACGATCCTGAGCAGCTCTGGAGACATTTCCAGCGCGAGTCTTTCTGGAGATGTGAGCTGCCTACAGCGTTATACACATTGCTGGGAAAAGATTGCCTCCGTGGCCCTGATGCCTGGGCGGCCAGAAGGCTTAGACGTCAGCAGCGGACAGCATTTAGCTTGCATTTGACACCGGGGATGAAATACCGTTTTTACAGCCTGGAAGAGCTGTGCAGAGCCCCTTTATTTTTCCATTGCTCCACACCGTAGATGTGTGGACGGACACAACACCGCTGCACTGGGAGGACCGATACGAGGAGGACGAGATGTTGTAGGCCAGGGACCCCTATTTCATCTCGGGGACTGGATGCAAAGTGGCCGTGAGCCATCACCACGCAGAATTTACATCTCAGCTGCGTGTGCTGCCCATGGGCTTGGTACCCTGCTCCGTCTTAAACACTTTCCACAGCGGGAGGGGGACTGCCCACAAAGCCTATTTAATTAGGCGTTGTGTAGGAAGGACGAACTCCATCCCAAGTGAGTTGGAGGATTGCATGTCTCCTCCAGATGGTGAAATTTTTTTTTTTTTTTTCTAAGGCAGGAGAAAGTAAGCAGGTGTGAGTATGGGGCCTACCTGTATTGGTTTTAATCAGCAACTTTAAGCAAACTCAGTGTTCTCATCAGAAAAGGGGAAAAATAAACAGCTGAGCACTGTGATTCATTTACACTTCAAATATACTTTGAGTTGGTTATTCCTCAATTAATCAAATAGCTGGTGTATCCCTAAAGTAGTATAAAGTGACACGCTGTGTGAAATCAATTTTCCCTTCCAAAATCATTAAATTCAGTAGCCTGTGACTACATCCCTGCTAATTCTAGTACCGGTCCTTTCATCCTCCATTAACTTTGGCACGCCTAACAGGCTGTCAAAAATAATTTCCCAGAACGTAAATAATTCAGAAATTAAAAATTAATAAATAATAACAGAGAGCTACTGGGAGATAGACTGGGTCAATTAGTCAGCTCTGCATTCTGTTTCTTCGCAGCAGGGGGGCAGCCACATTCGTTACTAGAATCTTTCCTCCGATTCCTGGGTCTGATTTACGGCTCTTCATTACTGGATCCAGTCAGACACAATTACCTCCATCACTATCTCAGTTCCTAACTTCAAAGAAACACACATTTTCTTGTCTGCTTTTTTTTTCCTTGCAGCAGCCTCAGCTTGACGTCCCTGGAATTTCTTCCACGCGGACTAATTAATAAGACTTTGACTTATCATATTCACTTCTCTTCTTTGATGTCCTACCTTAGTCAATCATCCTATTTAATTAGAATTTCAATGATAACTTTACTTATCTCGTGGCTAGATGTAAATTAAAATAACGGGATTTTAATTCTCTTTCTTACGGGGTTATGACATTTCTGACAGAAAAAGTTTCAACCCAAATACGATGTTATGTACTTCCTATGCTAGGAGTGCATTCCACTAAATTGTTTTTCCCTTTGCTACAAAATAATTTTGCTTGTTTAACAAGCTCCACTGAAATGGAAATGAACTACAGTTTCTCATAATGTAATTTGCACAGGTCCATGTTATGGAAGGTTATGTTGATATAAATGAGTATAAGCAGATTGTGACAAATACCACATAGTTAACAAGGAAGAGGAATGGGATTTTTAAGAAAAAAAATATCTCTGGAAGGACAATGGACCATAGGTCCTCTTCTTCTTTCTGCCCTTTCTGGCAGTTGCTAGTACTTCTCCAAGGTTTCTCGCTTCCTTCCCTCATTTACAGACCTAATCCTACTGGTTGTATCCGAGTGGCACCTAAGGTTGGATTCCGATTTCAATGAGACATTTCTAAAACACATACCCATCCGCTGTTCATAGAAATGGTATTGTGGCTGCGGCTTAACGGAAGCAGTGTATCCCTCAGCTATCGGGTTTTTTTCCTCTCTGCAGTACCCAGTATGTGCTTGCACACAAGCTCGCTTTCCTTCCCATGCCTCTTAGAATTTGCCAGTCTAGGTTGGTAAGACAGCAAGTGAATACGAGTGAAAACAATCTCTCATTTTTTCATTGAAGCTTATGGTGCAGGAGAGCCCTAGAAGGATCTGTGAACAGAAGTAAATGGAGCAGCAGTGTCCTTGTGGGGCCTGGGAGATCCCTGGAAGTGGAACAGGAGGGTGAGGAAAGTAAAGGGGGATACTTTCTGGGGGTCCAGCTGCACTTATTGAGCCTTACTCATTTGGGCACTCTCACTTTTACTCTGGTGGAACTTCCCATGAGACCAAGTGAATGGTTGTGCACATAGGTAGGGACTTTCAGAAAAAAGAGAGGTAAGGACAGGACCACGTGGAAAAGAAAGCAAGGATGGTCAACATACCAAGAACTGGTCTTGTACCAAGAACTGTGAACAAATTGTTCTTCTGGTGCAGTAAACAGAATATGGTGACAACTTGCTGGCTGGTGCAAAATGTACCACATTACTAATCTGCCCTCAGACATGATTATCTTCCTAATCATCTCTGGTGGAAAAGAGGTTTCCAGTTTTGCACTGCCAATAAGCAAATACAGCCTGGAAGCCAACCTCCAGTTTTCTTAAGGAAAAAAGCCCACACCCTTAGGCCCTATGCTTCCACTGACACCCTAGAAGGGGAAAAATGGGTTTTATAGGATACCACTGTTATGTTTCCAAGTCGATGCGTTGTGCATTTGCTAATCCATCCCCTTTGTTGTACTCAAGGAAAGAAGAAAGTGCAGAAAGAGTTAATGAGACATCTCAGACACAGAAAATAACTGCTCCCCAAAAAGATGGTTTGGTCGTGTGAAGAGGTAGGAGTAGCAGAGAACATGAGAGAATCACTTGACTAGCACTAATCTGTACAAAATGGGCTTAGTGAGCTCCTGCTTCAAATCTTATCCCCACATGAGATAGCATTAAACCAGTTGTCATAAAGCTAACATTTCTAGATGCTCTGGTGAGCCGTTTGCCTGATAGCCCTGGTCCTCTTACAAAATAAACAGCAAATGTTTGAAAAACTAGGCCAGTGCATCAGCAGAAGCAACCACTGGAATTTAACCGACAGCTCCTAAAATTTATACCAGTTGAGTTTAGAGCCCAAATCAGGTAAGTTCGAAAAAATATCGATACTGTTGTTCAATAATAAAACAGTTACCTGTTGCACTGACAATATCTAAACTAAACTATTCCATCATAATTTAATAGTGTTGTTCTTTAACAACTGGATTCTGTTACACTTTTATATTTAGGCATGATTATTTAATCTAATTTAATTGGCTTTCTTATTCCCCACAGGGTCCTGGGCCTGGAAAGTTCATATTAAATACCCTAATTGCTCTGAAATTTACTTGTCGTCTGAAATATGCTCCTATTTTAAAGATACCCTAAAATCTAGTTCATACATATTTTCTCTTCTTTTACAAATTAGAAAAAATCTGGTGTCCATAATTTGCACTTAAAAAGAGTCAATAATTAACCAAAATAATAATTATAGATCGAAAACAGGGAGGATGCAGTACAATGAACTGCAAGTTACAAACCCGTAAATAAGGCCAGGAGCACACATCAAAGCTTTCCGAGCACCTGCTACACTCCAAAAGCAAAGCCGAAGATGCTAACGATGGCAGCAGCATCCTACATATTTAATGTACGGGTCCTTGGTTATCATTATAGAACATTGCTCAGGCCAGCAGCGCAAAAGAGCTTAAAGACGGTGGGCCCAATCCTGTGCTCCTTGCACGTGGCGATTTCCCGTTGACGCTCCACGAAGATTTTGCCCGTACAAGTCAGTACCAATTGCGGCGGCAGCCGCAACGCGTTCACACGCGCCACGAGAAGGAGGGGATGGACTTTGTGTGGCAGAGCAGGACCACAACTGGCAGCAGAGGCCGGGAAGCAGAAGGGATGGAAACGTGCGCTTTAAAATCTCTTGGCCTTTGATGTGTCAGTGCCACGTGGCAGGGTGGGAGCGGAATCCATTAGGGAGGCCACAAATGGATAGCGGGGGCCTTCCTATCGCCAGCCAGCTGCCGATTTCAGAGCACAGAGGCCAGCTCTGCTTGTTAACCTCCTTCTCAGCTTGTCAGGGATCTGCATGCGTGGGAAGGGAGCTGAAACAAACGTCTGGGAGGAGAAGAGCGATCCGGTGGGGCTCCTTCCAGCGAGTGTTCCTCCTTTCCTTCCTATGAAAGTGGTGCTTAATGCAATTACAAGGGGCTGATAGGGGTAGCTTTTGTGTGTTTATTTTTTAATAACTGCAGATTTAGCAGATCTAGCACCACTGGAATGCTGTTCCTGGATGCTGACAAGCCATCTTACGCTCCCTTAGCTCTTGCTGTTTCCTTTCTTTTCTTTTCTCAGGGATCTACCAGAGGCTGTTAAATACAAAAGTCAGAAAACAAAACCCAGCTCAGGCAGCTTGTAAGATGCAGACTGCTGAACGTGGGGAGGGTGTGTTAAGGGAAAGATCAACTAGCCATGTCCTGTTTCCCCTTTGCTTTTCCTAGGTACCTATGGCGTGGAGATGGGATTTTGGCTCAGGTGGACCTTTGACCTGAGCAGCAGAGAAAGTTTTATACCTTCGTATACCTGCTCGAGCGCCTGCCCCGGAGCACGTGAGACAGCAAGTACGTGCCTTGGTAAACAGGCAAGGGGATTTTCTGCCCGAGACTCCCAGCGCAGCTGCCGGCGCAGCAAGGAGGTGTTAGGCAAATGTCGGTAGCGTGTGGCTCTCCACAGGGCCCAGTTTCGGGATCAGCCTGTCAGATGGGTGCAGTGCCCGGGAAGGCGCTGCCGGGCGGTAGCGAGGGCGTCTCGGGAGGAAGGGAGGTTAGCACTTCGGTGCCCAAGGCAAGGTATTCTTGAACAACTTGAACACTGCAAAAAGAGGGAAGGTGCAACCCTCTTCCCCCCGAGGCTGGCAGGAGAAGGGGCGCAGCCTTCAAGGGGGACCAGCCTTCACCCCGTGTAAGTTTTTGCATAAGAGCACACAGTTTCCAGGTGTGTTATCTGCCGTTTTGGCGTGGAAAAGGGTGGATGAGTGGCTTGTAATTTAGAGCTTAGAACAGCACACTGAGAAATGGTTTATGGGCCTACGACTACATAACTACCATAACGAAGAACAAAACGTTCTTTCATGAGGAAAGAAGCTGATGTTTTATAAAAAGTTTTTCAGTAAAACATAAAAAATAAAAAAAATGTGGTGCGGGGGGGGAGAAAGCATGTGCTTTCCCGGAATCCCGGGGAAAAGTGAAGCAGCTGCAGCAGAGAGGATTTTGCCGTGCTTTACCACGTCCGTCCCCCCCATCACCTCCGCCGCCCCCGCTGGCCGCGGCAGCGCTGCCGGCCCGGCCGGCTCTCAGCCCGCTCCTGCCGCTGAGCGGCGCCCCGCCCCGCTTCAGCCGTACAACATGGCGCCACCCGTGCGGCTCCGCTTCCGTACAACATGGCAGCGCCCACGCCCCACCGCAGCCGGGAGACGAGCCACAGCTATTCCTTCCGGGTTCCAGCGCGCCACTATTTCAATGTTGAACGGCGCGTTTCCGCCTCCTCTTCCGGGTCCGGCGGCGCCAGGTATGGCGGAGGGTTGATGGGGGCTGTCGGCGCCCATCCGCCCCCATCAGCGGCCCGGCGGGCGGCGGGGGCGGCCAGGGGCCCCGGGGAGCTGTGGTGAGGGACGGGCGGCGCTGCTGCCGGCGCTCGGGCCGGCGGCGGGGCCAGAGCTGCGCGGCGGAGAGGCTGGGCCTTCCCAGGCCTCCGCGGCGGAGCTCCCGACAGGGGCCCGCGTCTCCCGGGCCGCAGCGAGCCGCTGGCGGGGGCTGCGGCGCTGGCCCCCGCCTCCCCCCGGCCCAGCGCCCGAGGAGTGCCAGCCTCGGCGGCGGGGGCTTGCCCTGAGGGGCTCCGAAGGCTGCCGGCGCCTCGCTGGGGCTTTTCTCCCTTGCACCGCTGCGGAAGCCGGGTACTGCGGGTGGCGCTGAGGTCGTCGCGTTGTGCTGGGCCCGGAGAAGGCCCTGGTCTGGGCCTCGGGTGTGACCGATGCAGTTTGCTGTCAGATGGGATAGTGGAAGATAGCGTTTGCTTCGGCTCGAAGTTTTCAGCCTTGCCAGCGAAGCTTACGTTGATGAGAAAATACACAGCTGCTAAAGCTTTCAGAATGTGTTAGGGGAGATGACATCATACAGGCAAGACCCCGACGTCGTACTGCGTTCAAGTTAGTTTGGACAAACTTCATTGCAAATCCCAGTCTACCCACTGTCCCGTGTTTTGTTGTTTTTTAGTGTAGTTCTGCTGGCTGTCATTGATGAGGAAATGCTTTAATTTTATTAATACTAATACAGAATCAGCTGCTGATGATTCAGGTCTGACCCAGTGCTTCAGTGCAGGTGCTGCTGTGATATATGAACTTACATGTGGACATGGAGCCCTTAAACTAGCGCTGCTTTGTTTTTGACTAATTTAGGTGTAAAAAATGGTTCAGCGCCTGACCTACCGCCGTAGGTTGTCCTACAACACAGCTTCCAACAAGACCAGACTGTAAGTAAGACATAGTTTCTGAGAAAACTTATTTTTTAAGAAAGCTAAGTTTAAGTTTAGATTGTTACATTAACTGAGTATTTTTCTGCCATACTTAGGTCCCGAACACCCGGGAACAGGATTGTTTACCTTTATACTAAGAAAGTGGGGAAGGCACCAAAGTCAGCATGTGGTATATGCCCAGGAAGACTTCGTGGTGTAAGTATTAGCTGTACTGGCATAAGATTTTTTTTTTTTACAGCAGTGTTTTTTCAGTACAAAGAGCCTTTTCAAGTAATACAACATGCCTGTTTATTGATGAATTCTTGTTGGAACAACTTTCTTCTTTAAAATATTCTTCTCCAAACGTTGTAAAGTTTAACTGGTAAAGTAAGCTTTGAAAGCTTAAAGAGTAAGTGCTTTTTTAATGCTTGTTGTTTTCATTTCTGTTATATCTGAACCTTTTCATTTTATAAGATGTAACTGGCTGAAATTTTTAGAGCTAGACTGAGGTGATTCTGTAGCAGGTTTAAAAGTCTAAATTGGACCTATTAGGTAGACTTTCAAAAAAAGCCATAAGCCATATTTGACTTTCAGTTTTAGAAAAAAGGAATGAATGTTTTTCACATTATATTTTTGTCCAAAATGTGGTGTAATCTTGGTGTAATGCCATTGCTCTTAGCAGTGATGGGAATGCTTGAGTAATGTCAACCTTTGAGCAGTTCCTACCCTTGGGAAAACAACCTTTTTTATAAACAATTTTTTAATGAATCTGTTGGTGAACCCCTGTGGTAGAATGAAAAGATCAGCTTAGGAATGCTGAAGGAACAAGCTGCAACTTCAGCCACTTTTTTGCATCTGGAATAGTCAACTTCAGGTGTTGCTGCTTTTTTAAACTATCAAAGTGAATTTTCTTTATATGGCCATTACCCAAAATTACTGTCTTATGATACACTTCTCATTTTTGCTTTCTGTAGGTTCGTGCTGTGCGTCCTAAAGTTCTTATGAGGCTGTCAAAAACGAAGAAGCATGTTAGCAGAGCCTATGGGGGTTCCATGTGTGCTAAGTGTGTCCGTGACAGGTAAGCTTACAGAAAGCTAACTTTATTCTCGAGGTTACTTCATGTGAGACTTTTACATCTCACTGTGTTTTCATAATGTGGACCAAAACTTTGAAGACTTGTATGACATTGGTGTAGTAAAATGGAGAGGGTAAGCATGGGGCACATTTGCAGTGATGTGTGCGATCTTGTCCCTTGGATTTGAGCTAGTTAGTGTATGTGGAGCTCCTTTGTAGAGAGTTTATGTTCTTCATGGTTTCTTACTGCATTGTTACTTTGTTGCTAAACATTCTGGATTTTTATATTTTATACTGAGCCCCCATAGTAAAGATTTTTCTCTTCTGTTGTACTTGTTTTGTCTTATGCAAAGATACAAGTGTAAGATCAGTTGAGCTTTTCGCTTCTTTCTGGTGTTTTGGGATTCAAAGATACTAATTGGTTGTGTAGTAAGCATCTTTATCTGGTGAAGCTTTAAGATGGCCTTTGTTGGGCCTAACTGAATCCAGTTTTACTGTGTAACAACTATAGATCCTATACTTCTTGGCAAGTTTGAGGAAAAAGTGTGTATTATAAAGAATATGTCATCTCTGTGAATGGTAATCAAAGCAGATCTCTGGAGTCAGCAGTCTAATGCCAGTTATTTCATCTGTAGTGCAAATCTTGCCAGCATTTTTTTTTTTTTTGCTTGTGTGAGTTTGAAGTTAAATCGCATTAGGTGCTACTGAAGACAGGTTGTTACAACTGCAGATCCGTAACATAACTTTTCTGTGTTAAAAGGCAATTTTTTTTCTGAGTGTTTTGCCAAACACTTTATGAAATTGGTAGTTCATTTTTAATACATGAGTTTGCCTTATTCTGCCTAAACCAAAAAACAGAGTCACCTCCTTCCCTGCAATTGGCAGCTTTTTGCCTGCATCTCTTCAGGCATCTTTGGTAGGTTTTGTGTACTGTAGAAGTAGCCATATATACCAAATGCATGTGGAATAGCATTTTAATGTTTTGAGGTAGAGTGTGTATGGTATATTTGTGCTTTTAACTCAAACCCATCAAATAGGCTGTTGATGTGAGAGTGCTATAGCATAGGTCCATCTGCATGGTGGCCTTCCATGTGTTCCAGAAATAATGGTATTTAGGCATGACTTGACCTGCCAGAGTTTTCCCCGTTTATGTGCAGGGAGCTTTAATCCTGATAGGGGAACTGTTCTTGTTTTGATAACTGGACTCACATAGAGTTTTCTGTAGTTCTAAGGAAGAGAGCTGACCATGACTGGTCACACCAATTCTGATTTTAAGAACATCTAAATGAATTTGCCAGTGAGGGATTTTGCTTTTTGCCTTTGAAGTTAGTGAAGGTGGTAATTTTTCCAATATTCAGCCATCAGGTATTACCTTGCTTGCCTACGAGCCCCTCACCCTAAACTGGCAGGCACACTAGGCCTTCTTCCCCAAACCACTACATTCGTACAGTGCCACAGTCCCTGTGTTTTGATGCTGACAAGAAAATCGATAGTTTCCCTTTTTATGTAATTGTGGAACTAACACATGTGCAGCGAATGTTGGAGACAGCAAAACTAATTGTAACTTTGTCTTATTTTTGTGTTTTCACCTAAGTAGATTCATGTCCTAAAGTTGTTGTTTCTCCTTTCCAGAATCAAAAGAGCTTTTCTTATTGAGGAGCAGAAGATCGTTGTGAAAGTATTGAAGGCACAAGCACAGAGCCAGAAGTCAAAGTGAATCTATTTGTAGTTTCAGCCCAATAAATGAAAGCTCCACTTTTCTTGTGTTCTGTCATTCCATGTGCTAGTCAAAGCTGGTAGGAGCTGCTTCTCACAGCTTGTATAATGCAGAATATAATGCAGGGTTTTGGTGCAGCAAACCCCGTAAGTCAGGATGCTGTGTTCTGCGCTGCCTGCAGACAGGGAAATCAAGCAGGTGGAAGGAGGTCTGGTTAAGCAGGGGTCCTGGCTCTGTCTCACAATCCTGTTGAGGGATTGGAGCAACTTTGAGCAATGCAGATTTTTTTCATGGCAACAGCTGTGTATGAAGTCATCAGAGGACTTGGCTCAGAATAAAGTTAGGAATCTGAAAAAGAAAAGCAAACAAAAGAAGACTGAGACTAAAGACTGGAAGAGAAATTGTCAGATAAAGAAGAGGAGAGCTAGAATAGGCCTAAGGTAGTTTTGTGTTTTGTTTTGTTTTGTTTTTTTAATAGTATGTGCTATAGTTACTGTTACTCGGGGGGGGGGGGGGGGGAATAGTCATACTTCTCAAAGCCAGTGCTGTATCCACCAGACAGTTGCATACTGCTACATCTGGATCTCCTGGAAGAAAGCTGCAGCTGTTGTATTCTGTTCCTGGGTTAGGAGCTGGAGGTATGATAGAAGCAGAGCTCCAGGGTACAGCTAGGACAGACCTTTAATGGCTTCCAGAATTAGGTTTTAGAGTAGTGATTTAGGCTGCTGGTATTGAAACTTGAACGAAAGTTCTGTTGGTTTATCACTGAGGATGTAATGGTAATGTAAAAAGCAACTGTAAAAAGTGGAAATGGGCTTGTGTGGCGGTGTATTTCCCCCCACGCGCACACCCCGAGCTGCTCTGTGATCTCAGGAATTCCTGGTAGGCCGTAGCATTTGTGTAATGAGTTGGGCAGTTAAGTGTCCGTTGACTGTACCAGGAACTCTTGCATGGCTAAGGTGGGGAGTGGCACTGACCATACCAAGGACTCCTGTTGCTTGGCGGAGGTGGGGAACAGGAGCAGGAATAACTGACAGCCTTGGAGCATCCCTTATCTGAATCGTAGTCATCCCCTGACAGCCTTGGAACCTCCCTTATCTGAATCGTAGCTCCTGTGAAATGGTACCACTGTTCCTGGAGTTCTAGTAATTTGCTGATGACTAAAGCCAATCATCTCATGAACCTATAAACAGCGGTCCTATGTGAGGCCCTTTGAGCTCTCCTGGACCGCAGTGGCTGCAACCAGCATCCCTCTCTGAGGGAGATGCCTCTCGGAGCTCGCAAACTCTCCAGTTTGTGAAAATTGGAGGACCGTTGCCAAAAGCTGACAGGACCTGGGCTGATAACCTTTGCTCCTTGAGGCTCAACCCGTTGCCTGTTGAGAAAACGTCGAGACATTTGACGTGAACGTTTTGCTGAACTCAAGGGGAATTTTTAACAGGTATACCTTTGGTTTTTTTATATATATATATATATATATCTTAGAGTCTGTGAGCATGCACATGTAAATTGAGCCGGGTATCCGATAGCAAGTATAGTATAAGTATTGCGCTTTTGAATCTGTAAGTCACTGTTCTGCTACACACATAATCCCTTTAGACATAAACGGTTGACCAAGTCTGGGACTAGGAGTGGATGCAGCCGCACCTAAGCTTCATCAGGAGTTTAGAAAGCAAGAGGGTCTTCTCTGAACCTTGTGACTCAACGGGAGGGGAGGGTCTCCCCCCTTTTTACATCTCCGATCTCTGTGCAAATCACAAAAAATCAATTCTAACTCAATTTTCCTTTGTAAGTTTCTCTCTTACCCTTTTGCATCTTCGGTCTCTGTATAAATAATTCTAGTTTGATTCTAACTTGATTTTCCTTCGTACGTTTAATCCATGTATTAAGAGTGAACCTTGCCATAGCACTTTGTGAAGTCGCACTTCTATAAATTCCTATTAAATCATTTTTTGCTAACACCCTTGACGGTGATTCTTTAAGCGGTCCAAACCACTCATTTTCGTGACAGCTCGTTTTGCTGCTTTGTTTCAATCTGTTTTGTAGACAGAACTGTAAATGTGCCTCTAATGCTATCCAGGAGTACTTTTAACACACTTGAGATAGTTCTTGCATTACCTGTGGGTGCAGTGCTATTCCTCACCCCGAGCTCTGAATTTTGGAACTACTCGGTATCTGACAAGAAGCGAGTATCTATGTTTACCGATAACTATTTTTTCAAAAAGTGGCGAGCTCCACTACCGCAATAAGGAAGGAGGAGAAATAATTACTGAGCACGCAGATTTACTGGGAGCCCTGAGGTGCCATTTGAAGAGGTTTCTAAGACCACTTGTGGAGTCTGCTCAGGCTGTGGCTCTGAGATGTGTTCAGATTTGTCCTCCTGACTCTATACTGTCTGTTCACACCATGCCTAGCTCTGAAGCTTGTCAGGCTGTACAGTCAGCCAAGAAACAGATCACAGAAAACTGAGCTGATGGAAAGACCTGCCCTCTCAGTGGCAGCGAGCTGGTACTTTGGGTCAACTGCCTGCAAACTCACAGCAGTGCTGTTGGTGCCTCCTGGGTTTGACAACAGGAGATGGCTGTCATCCAGGATAACTGACTTAACACCATGCATGGTGAAAGGAGCTGTATCTCCAAGAATTTTGTCATAGTGTCCCAATTCATTAAAATGATTGTCAATATTCTCAAAATGGATAAATGTTGCAGCTAACTCATGTAGCTTTAAGTATGAAGCATTTCTTTCTCCTCAGCTCGGGTTATGCTAAAACTTGTTCCAAAGGCTGTAGCTAATTAAAGGAGGTTTTAAGACTAACATTAGTACCCTGACATTTCTAGGTGCTGTTACTATAGTTAGTTTACCAGGTTAAAATTTTATTAGTTGTTGCCTTACTGTGCTAATACAAACTTCATTACTTTGGCATGCTGGGAAAATGGTTTTAAAGCAGGAGCGGCAAGTAGGGCAGGTGTGTCTAACCTGCCCCCAAAGTGCTCTTGTTTTACATTAGAAGCTGTGAGATTAGAGTTTTCCTTGGGGCTTTTGGAAAGGAGGCAAGCTGGAGGGAGAATACTTTTGGAATAATTAGAAGTGTCATAAACTTCTGTTGACAGGCAAATCACACAGAGAGGGAGATTTTTCCAAACAGGAGGGCTAAGATTGAAAATGATTAATTACAAATGACGTGATTGCACTGAAAGGCAACTGAGTTAGGAGAAGTGGTATCACCGCTGTAGGCAGAAATAAAAGCAGTCATTAGGCAAAATGTCAGTGAAATGGTAATAAGGCCTTAATTTTTTTTTAAACAGTTTTTCTCCGAGCAGATGGCTGCAGCGTAGGTATGGGGGTAGTTGTTTGGGGCACTATACCCCTCAGGGCTGCCGGTGCCCTCTGTGCAGTGGGTAGTAGGCTGGATGGCTTGGTGAGGCAGGGCGTGTTCACCTGGAGCATGTGCTTTTAAACACACTTGCATAACCTGGAGCGAGGGGTTGGTATCGAGATGGTTTTTACTGCCTCTCTCTGGTGTTAAATTACATTTGCTGAAAGGCATCAGTCGTGGGTGTTTGAGGTTTGGGTTTTTTTAATGGACCTGTTTACTTCTCTTCAGCTAGCACTCTGATTCAGTCCCTGGCTGTCAGGTGCCTCTTCTGAAGGAAACGCTTCCCATGCTGTCAGGAGACTTGACCTCAGCTCAGGCAAAGGTACAGAGAAGACAGAACTGCTCCAAGAAGGGCTCTCCTCTGCCCCTGTTCACGAAGCAAGAGGAACTAGACAAGTTTCCACTCAAAACATGGAATTTTTCTCCCTGATGCGTTGCCTGGGTGCTTCTCTCCATCCCGAGCCTCTGCCGAGCTGAGGACAGTGGCAGGTTGGCCCTGCTGCCAGCCTGGGCAAACGAGGTGTTCACATACTTTTACAGGAGTGTGTAGGATGGTCTGTATACACCCAGGTCTATGCCCGCTTGCTCCCAGCAGCTACTGGTTTGATGCACCTTTTCCCCCTGCTCTCCGTGTGCTGCCGTTGGGCTCTCCTCTGACTGCCGGCCACGGTGGACACCACATCCCACGGTGCAGGCAAGGGGCATCCCAGCCCCGCTCCCCTGCAAACACAGGGACCTGAGTGAGGCCGACTCCGGATCTCGTTCTTTTCCCCGGGCCTGCGTCTCCCCAGCCCGGCTGTCCAAGCTCACCCGCCGGGCCTGGGTTTTCCTTTGCCCTGCCAGGAAACTGCCGCAGCGCTCCCGGCGCCTTGGCTGCGGGGCCGGTGTTGCACCTGCCCGTAGGAAGTATGCCATAAGCGAGGCTGGTGGCGAGCGCTTACGCGTCCATCTGCGCACACGCGTGTCCGCGGCCGCCAGCCCCCTGCGGCGCGGCGGGAGCCGGCAGGGGCGGCCACGTGGCTGCCCAGCCCGGGGGGCTGGGCCCGCGCCCCTGTCCCGGCCCCGCCCCAAGCTCCTCGCCGTTACCCAGCACCGACACGTCAGTGCTGCTGGGTCCTGGCAGGTGGGTAAGAGCTAGAGACTGCGGCGGCGGGCGGTCTGCGTTTCCGATGGTTTTTGCGCAGAAAAAAGGTCTCTCTTTACGTCTGTCGTTCTTGCCTGGGCGTAACTTTTGGTCGTTCGTTTAGAGTGGCTTGCTTTCCTTTTTTTTTTTGTTATTTGTTAATTTACCCCTGTCAGGGCGCAGCAGCCAATTTCCGTTTCCGCCTTCGTGTCCGGTCGCGGAGGGCGGTTGCGGCGGGGCGAGGCGGGCAGGGAGCAGCGGTGCCGGTGCCGCCGCCGCCATCGCCATGGAGACGCTGTACCGCCTGCCCTTCGCCGTGCTCGAGTGCCCCAACATCAAGCTGAAGCGGCCGAGCTGGGTGCACATGCCCTCGGCCATGACCGTTTACGCGCTGGTGGTGGTGTCCTACTTCCTCATCACCGGAGGTGAGGCCGGGGCCGGTGGGGCGGGCGGGCGGGCGGGACACCCCGCTTACGGAGTAGCTCTTCCTCTGCCTCGGGTGGCAGAGCCACTGCTGCCGCCGACCCCTTGTCCGGCTCCAAATGGGGCGGGAAACGGGAACCTCGGTCGGCTCCGAGCGGCCTTGCGGCGTCGGGGCAGTTCTCGCTGTTTGCTGCTGTGCGTCAAAGGTGATGCTTGCTTTTTTCCCCACAGGGATTATCTACGACGTGATTGTGGAACCTCCCAGCGTGGGGTCGATGACAGACGAACACGGGCATCAGAGGCCGGTGGCCTTCTTGGCGTACAGGTAGGAGGGCAGGAGCGGGGCTCTGCCCCCGCAAGTGAGGTGCTGCAAACGCCTAAGCGCAAGTGAATAAACCCGGCTTACAGAGCTGTGCGTCTCATTTTTGTGGAGCACTCTGTGCAAGGCAGGATCTGTTCTGTATCAGTCTCTGGTTTGCAAATATTTAAAAAAAAAGAAAAGCAGCACTGAAACCAATGGAAGTAGAAAACCTCAGTCCTTCTAAAACTTCTAAAAATGCAAAGTCTGGTAAGAAAAAAGATTTGAGCTGGCAGTACTTCTCTTTCTTCCAAACCCTTGGTATTGAAGTTGAGTTTTATAGCGGATGCAGACACATTTGATCATACTTCATAGCAGCATACATAATGTTTGTGAAACTTTTGGTTCTGGTCTTCTAAACTCTAACATAATTGGGATTTTTGTGTCTGAGGGTGGGGAGCACAGTTACAAATGTGTAACAACAGTGTCTTCTTTGAGTTTTTTGCTTTTATTATTGAAAATAAGCTAGAGGCTGCTTAGCAACAAATTGGTCTGAAGAGGGTGAAATCTACATTTGTAACTGTGTTTTTTATGCATGTAGAAACAAATAATGGTTTTTGTTAAATACCAAAAAAGTTCTTTGAATCTGTGAGGTCTGTGACATGCCTCATGTACAGATTTTGATTTGGACTAGGTGTAGTATATGTCAGACTGGCTTGGATTGTTGCAGTGTAGATGAATCAAGCTACTGCTGGGAGTTGATAGCACTTTAGTAGAAGTCAGTGAAAACAACATGAAAGAAGATGAAGTTGTTTGTTTTCAGGATATGAGACAATAACGATAATCTTCATTTCTGTATTAGCGTCCACAGTAGTTTCATCCATGCCAATTTTATGAGGCTGCTAGTATTGCTAATTACAAGGATAGGAAAAAGGTTCAGTGACTGTGGGAAGCAGGAGGCTCATGATCCAGGTGCAGTATTCTTTCTGCATCTTGGCTTCCCCTCTCTCCATCTGAGCTTTGTAAGAAGGAAGTCCGGCCATGTGGACTGACAGAGAGCCAGGGCACTTTCAGGCTGTGTCCCTACTATCGATATGTGCAAGCTCAGCGAGCTGGTAGCAAAACATACTGCAGGCGAGAACTGGTTTTGCTGTGTGCTGGAATCAGTAGATGTTTCATGTGCTGACATAGTGCTTTGAGTGGGGTTTGTACTGAGATGAGGATTCAGGCACTGCTGTCCAAACATCGGGATGGACATAAGACTTGGAAAGCTCAGTGGCCATGGGGTCATGGTTCCATGCCTCGAGTCATCTGTGACACCAGGTGCTACTTTGGACCAGATATTTCTGAAAAATGATGAGCTTGCGTGGTAGCCGTTAGTATACAGTGTTATGTATAAAACCACTAGTATGCTTGACTGGTCACATTGCAGACTATCAGTCCCGGAGATAAATTGCATATTAAAGCCTTGATGTAATTGCATAATGTCAGTTTCCATACCTACTTTTTGTTAGAAAGTCAGCCATCAAAGTTAATCGTCCTGTTGAATTTGTACAGCTAAAGCAGGTTGAGTACATGGGGTTTGAAATATAAAGTTTCTTTAAAACTAATCTTTTTCTGACTCTCTTCTTCCCTTCCCTCCCCCTTTTCTTTTTTCCTTCAGAGTAAATGGACAATATATTATGGAAGGCCTTGCATCCAGCTTCCTCTTCACAATGGGTGGCTTAGGATTCATAATTCTGGATCGATCCAATGCACCAAATATCCCCAAGCTGAATAGGTTTCTTTTGCTCTTTATTGGATTTGTCAGCGTGCTTTTGAGCTTCTTCATGGCCAGAGTTTTCATGAGGATGAAATTGCCGTAAGTGATTTAGTACTCTTTCAGCTTTTCTTCTCTTTCGTGGCTCATGTGTGTGTCTGTTAAATTTAAGAGTAACAGAAAATACAGTGAGGTATGGTCAAGATCTTATAGCAGCTTGGCTATAAGTTGCTTTTTTCAACGCTTTTTTGGAACAAGCTACCTCAAATGAGGTGGGGTGCTTTTGGGGCCAGCTACTGTAAGATTGCACTGTGGTTAAAAAAAAAGGTGACAGTTCCTGGTATGTCAGAAGATATGATTAGTGAGTCTGACTTAGAATTAATTTTAAGGTAGAGTGAGTATGTACTGGTCGGGTAAAAATAATTACAAGGTAGGCCTTTGAGGAAAAAGCAAGTGTCAAAGAACTTGAAAAAAGGCAAATGAGTTCATTATAGTGACAGTGTACATGAGAGATCATAACTAGAAGAACTGATGGCAGCAGTAAACAAGTGTTCAGAAACATCCGACACAGTCTTGAAGATGATGTCTAAGGGTTTTTTTGTTGCTGGAAAACTGAACGTAACATTGACGCATACGATATACGTGACATTTTAATACGTCTATATTCACAGATCAAAAAATAGGAAAGATCTCGAGGCCATGCAAAATCCAAATGCAGGATTTTCAATTCCAACCCCCTCTTTATTTCTCAGTCCATCTATTTCATTTAGAATAGCTGGAACCTGGTGTTTGGAGGTACTGGTAGTTAATTTTTGGAGTAGCTCCATGAGGTGTTGACTTAACGATGACGGTCATTCTTTCTTTCTTAAATATATTTTTTAACCTCTGTAGTGTAGTTAAAAAATTTGTTTCATAGCACAGAAGTGACAGGTTCCTTGGCAGCAGGTTGCTGGGTAGGGACCTGCTCTATATTTTCTTGCTTCGTTGATGCTATATATTTTCTTGTTTCATTGAGTACCTATGTGTCTTAACAGTTCTTTTTCTTAAACTCATTAAAGAAACAGGGCTTCAGAGAAATGGAAGAGAAAGAGACCAGAGTTGTGTTGAGTGTCAGAAAATGTTGGGTTATACTGAATATCTTAACACTGGTAGTTTGTGTAAAGGGCACAAATAAAGAACCTTTCGTAGGGTGTAACCTGGGCTTCAAAAATTCCAAACAATTACCAAAGCTAGATTGAGAATGGGCTAATCAATTTTCAGTGTTCATTGAAGAAAATCAGCTGAGGAAGGAGCGTGTAGTTAAGCAGGCCAGTTTGTACCTTGGACAGGATTTGTTGTTTTAAGTAGCCTTGATCAGCAGAGTTTTTGGCAGTCTGAAGTTTTTGTTTTAAGACCATATTTCTCTTGATTTTTGAGGAGGGCTGCCTGTGTTTGCTAACTTTTTTTCTAACTTAAATTTTTTCTGTAGGGGCTACTTGATGGGTTAGTACCTCTTGTGATGTATGAAAGCCCGAGCTGAATTTACTCCTCTTCATGAAGTGTTTAAGAAGAAGCAGCAAGAAACAAATTCCGTAGTCACCATCAACAGGAAAGAGACCTGGCTGTAAGAAACAACTAGGGAAAGAGTGCTTTCTCTGCAAACAAACTTTCACTACCAATGGCTGATTTGTAGTTTTGAAGCAATGTTTTATCATTTCTGCTTTAGAGCTTTTGAAAAGAGCAAGTTACCTAGCTGGGTTTTTCTTTTTATATCCCAACTCAGTATGAAATAGAGAACTTATCTTTAGCTCTACCTGAAATAAGTATTAGCCATTGGCTTGACAGTTCTTTGTTGCAGGTCTGTTCCCTCTTCCCTGTGTGGGACAATTACGTGTGTGAATGAGAGAAGAAACACCTGAAACGTCTCTTCCCAAGTTATAATTAGAAAATTAATAACTTTGGATGCTTTACAGTCAAAATACAATGTGTCTGAAATGATTTCAAAGGCACCTTTTGCCTTGATATTAATGGCTCTATGTGAGCAAATCCAGACATGCACTGGGAAAGGCAAACTGTATGAATGTGCATTTCTTTTAGAAAAAGTGTACGAAAGGAGCCAAATAAAACTTATTTTCTACAAAATTATTTGAACTCTATGCAGTTTCTGAAGCTTTCTTGTGTGCATGGCCTGTTCTACATCCAGGCTTGAGATGCCATACCGTACCATGACCACATAATTTCGGCTTTATTTTTCACTATTGGATAATGATTTTTTTTTTCTTTTTTAATATCAGGGACAAGAAACCTCATATGTTCCATGAACTTGTACTGTATCCAAATGACATACTGTTATCAGTAGCCTGAAGCTGCTGCTTTTTTGTGTGAGAGGTGAGGCTCCAACTTATTTTGTCTTAATTTTAAAAGATTGGATGTTACTATCGTGTTTCATTGAAGTAATGTATTGCGTTCTGGGGGAAGGATCCCTCTAAATCTCCATAAATGTCTTTTTTGCAAGCCATATTGTTTGAAGCACTATTTTCATCTGTATAATAATTGTCAGTGAGAAATGTTGTTTATTCCACATACTTAATCAAATTTCTGAGCTAGCTCTTGATCATCTGCCCTCAGGATATGTCAATTCCACTCCCTCATTCTTACATACAATGTGACTTCTGCATTTGCTCATCTTACATGTTATTAACATTTAAGGTAGCTTAAGCTGTTTTATGAGGCTCATAACTGCAAAGTTTCCAGTCTTTTCAGAGTGGTTATCTTTTGATCACTCTGGTTTTGGTGAGACATATGCTTACCTTCAAGGGGGAGTATTGATATTATGTAAGTAAATAACTGGATATGTAAGTCAACTTTTTAATACATCTGAGAGGGAAGTCAAACCAGAAAGTCACTTCACTGAATATAATCAAGATTCCTCTGGCTCGGTACTTGTCCCACTGCAGTTCAGCTTCAGCCTCCAAGTTTGCAGCTGATTCTAAATGAGCATGCTCTTAAACAGTGCTTTTAATGGCATAGTTGAATGCCTGTGGTCTATGAAATGCACTTGATTACAGTTGCATGCTAGGTGACATAACTTGGAACAAACAAAGCAGACTTAAAATTGCAAGGTAGAAGATAGTTTCAGGAGAGTAAAACTAAGATGATGACTCTCTCTGCAACAAACAATGTTGAATGATCCCTTATGTTTGTTTGGTCACAAGCTACAAACTAGATCTGGTATGATCCTCTGCCAAAGCATGAGGCACAGAGACAACAGGAAAATGAATGCAGAGCAGAAGACAGACCACCCAGGAATTAGGAGTGTGATAGGTAGGAAGATGTACAGAATGCACAACTGGAGATTGGTTCATTCTGGATGTGGGTTGGAGGCTTCTCGGTCACTGAAGGAAAAATTTCTACTGAGTGCTGTCAAACTGCAAAGAAGAGGTATTGCTATGCATTACAGGAATCCCATTTTCAGTTAAAGAAAGGCTGGTATTTTCTGTAAATGTCTGCTGTTCCTTATAGCTAACAGCAGGTGGCCTTTACTATAGGGGTTTAGGATAGCAGTAGGAATCCATCAGTGACTGAAAGAGAACTTCCTGTAACTAGTGACAGTATCAGTCTGTGTTTGGTTCTCTTATCTTCTAGGGTGAACTGAACTAGATTGTGCAGTGGGAAATTAAAAACAAAGTTGAAACACTGTGATAAAAGCAAAGCAGAGCTTATAGGAACACATCTTTACATGATTAAAAACAGAAGTTTGGCCTATTTCCAAATGCAATGAAAAGAGTCAGGCTGAAGTGTAGACCTCTTGATTTTCTGGCTCTCTTGCTGGACAAAATACTGAATCTGTGGCTCCTCTGTAGGCTTCAGTATAATCTCTGAGTGATGATGCCTAGTCAATGCAGTCAGGAAGAGATACATAACCTGTGTAGCTTTTGGAAGTTAGCATATCCATATATGAACCCTTAACAATCCAAGTAATCTTACGCTTAATTGAGTTAAGCTGAAAAATACCTCTAGATAAAAAAGACCAGACATTCTAGTTTCCTTTTTTTCCCCCAATACTTTTTCCAGACTTCTGTAAATTGTGGAACAGAACACAGAATCATTTAGGTTGGAAAAGACCATTCAGATCATCAAGTCCACCCGTAAACCTAACACTGCCAAGTCGAACACTAAACCATGTCCCTAAGTGCCACATCTACATGTCTTTTAAATACCTCCAGGGGTGGTGACTCCACCGCTTCCCTGGGCAGCCTGTTCCAATGCCTGACAACCCTTTCAGTAAAGAAATTTTTCCTAATATCCAGTCTAAACCTCCCCTGGCACAACTTGACACCATTTCCTCTCATCCTATCACTTGTCACTTGGGAGAAGAGACTGACACCCGCCTCGCTACAATCTCCTTTCAGGTAGTTGTAGAGAGCGATAAGGTCTCCCCTCAGCCTCCTTTTCTCCAGGCTAAACAACCCCAGCTCCCTCAGCCGCTCCTCATAAGACTTGTGCTCTAGACCCTTCACCAGCTTCGTTGCTCTTCTCTGGACACGCTCCAGCATCTCAGTGTCTTTCTTGTAGTGGGAGGCCCAAAACTGAACACAGTACTTGAGGTGCGGCCTCACCAGTGCCCAGTACAGGAGAACAATCACTTCCCTGCTCCTGCTGGCCTCACTATTTCTGATACAGGCCAGGATGCCGTTGGTCTTCTTGGCCACCTGGGCACACTGCTGGCTCATATTCAGCCGGCTGTCAACCAGCACCCCCGGGTCCTTTTCCACGAAGGAGCTTTCCAGCCACTCTTCCCCAAGCCTGTAGCGTTGCATGGGGTTGTTGTGACCCAAGTGCAGGACCCAGCACTTGGCCTCGCTGAACCTCATACAACCGGCCTCGGCCCATCGATCCAGCCAGTCCAGATCCCTCTGTAGAGCTTTCGTACCCTCGAGCAGATCAACACTCCCACCCAACTTGGTGTCATCTGCAAACTTACTGAGGGTGCACTCGATCCCCTCGTCCAGGTCATTGATAAAGATATTAAACAGAACTGGCCCCAATACCGAGCCCTGGGGAACACCACTTGTGACTGGCCGTCAACTGGGTTTAACTCCATTCACCACCACTCTTTGGCCCAGCCATCCAGCCAGTTTTTTACCCAGCAAAGTGTATGCTCATCCAAGCCATGAGCAGCCAGTTTCTCCAGGAGAATGCTGTGGGAAACGGTGTCAAAGGCTTTGCTAAAGTCCAGTTAAGCAACACCCACAGCCTTTCCCTCATCTGCTAAGTGGGTCACCTGGTCATAAAAGGAGTTCAGGTTAGTCAAACAGGACCTGCCCTTCATAAACCCATGCTGACTGGGCCTGATCCCCTGGTTGGGCCTGATCACCTGGTTGTCCTGTATGTGCCATGTGATGGCACTCAAGATGATCTGCTCCATAACCTACCCCGGCACCAAGGTCAAACTGACAGGCCTGTAGTTCCCTGGATCCTCCTTCTGGCCCTTCTTGTAGATGGGTGTCACATTTGCTAACCTCCTGTCAGCTGGGACCTCCCCAGTTAGCCAGGACTGCTTGATAAATGATGGAAAGTGGCTTGGTGAGCACTTCCACCAGCTCCCTCAGTACCCTTGGGTGGATCCCATCCAGCCCCATAGACTTGTGTGTGTCTAAGTGGTGTAGCAGGTCACTAATGATTTCCCCTTGGATTATGGGGGCTTCGTTCTGCTCCCTGTCCCTGTCTTCCAGCTCAGGGGGCTGGGCACCCAGAGAACAACTGATCTTACTATTAAAGACTGAGCCTTTTCCTCATCCTTTGTCACATCTAATAAAGAGTGGAGATTCTCCTTAGCCCACCTTTTGTCTTTTATGACAGTAGCCAGATTAAGTTCTAGTTGGGCTTTGGCCCTTCTAATTTTCTCCCTGCACAACCTCACGACATCTTGGTAGTCCTCCTGAGTTGCCTGCCCCTTCTTCCAAAGGTCATAAACTCTCTTTTTTGCCTGAGCTCCAGCCAAAGCACTCTGTTCAGCCAGGCCGGTCTTCTTCCCTGCAAGCTTGTCTTTCGGCACATGGGGACAGCCTGCTCCTGCACCTTGAAGATTTCTTTCTTGAAGAACGTCCAGCCTTCCTGGACTCCTTTGCCCTTCAGGACTGCCTCCCAAGGGACTCTGGCAACCTAAACAGGCCAAAGTCTGCCCTCCACAAGTCCATGGTAGCAGTTCTGCTGACCCCCCTCCTTACTTCTCCAAGAATCAAGACCTGTTTGGAAGATCTGTGCCACTGAAGCAGTTTTTGGAGGGAGGAGGACATTTCAGCCATTTTGAGGAGATACTGACAAATATTCTTGCTGGTAAAGGTAAGCGTGGCATTTTATGTAAGTCCAAATACCAACTTTTTAAAGATGTGTAATTCTTAACGAAAACCTATAATATTCTTTACAGTAAAGTTTGTTTACTGGTATGAAGTAGTCCACATTGATGCCTGAAATAAAACTGACATGTTTCTTAGACTGATGCAGAATTTTTTTTGAGCACCACCATTAGACTTTCTTACTAATTTACAGCATTCTAATTCTAAATATATTGTGCTTAATGGAATTTTGCTTAGGAGGCTGAAAGTGCCTCAGTTAACTACTTGCTAAGTTGGATACTTGTTCACAAAATACTGCTTGATATGGTTACTATACTCTACCTATTTCCAGTTCCAGTTGTGTATTTTATATGCATAAATATATGTTCTTAATATATGAATTAGGAAGCACTAGATATTAGACTTCTTAAGAGTTACAGTCTTAGAAACTGAGGCAATCCTAAATTTCTTCTGCTGCTCCCAATACAGGCAGCCAACATGGGTATGGGGAAGACAGCAATTCTTATTTATTTTCCTGACATGCATGGAAATACTGCATACAATGGAAATTGTTTTCCTACAGCATAGCAATGTCTGTGACAATGTAATTGGTATTGTACGTTTGTGAATGTGATGATTGTATTTTTCCTTTGGTGTTACAATTTGCCTCACAAAAAGGGTTGCAGCAATAGCTCTGGCCTATTTTTATAATTTCTAATTGCCAATTCTCAACTTTGCAGTTACTTTAGAATATTTTTCTTCCAGAACATGGTTAAAGAGGGTTGAAACCATTAGAAGAAAGGAATTGAAACAATTGTAAGAATCTCAGGAGAACATTTTGTAACACTCTGCAGTCGCATTGTGGCCTTTCAGCTATACAGATGATTGGAGAAATCTGGAGAAATCTGGCTTTCAGTAACAGCAAAAATTACAACTAATGCATCGAACTCTTCTTAAAGGGTAGTGTTTCCTGGGAAGCAGCTACTAGAAATATGAGAGTTTCTAGGTGATTTGGTTTCTTTGGTAAGAACTAATTATGCTGGTGTCCTTTTTGTTTGACATGGATACCTGTCAGCTAAGAACTGGACTGAGACCATGAGCTCGTTTTAAAGCAACAGCTGTGGCACTACAATGGGATTCAAGCATGTCTGACTTGCACCATGTTTTAATTGGTGATACAGATGCAAGGCACTGCATTCTGATATCTAGTATCTTGAATCTATAAGGCAACTTGCCGAGCTCCTGTTTAACAATGTAAGTTTAGTTACTAATGTTCTTCGGGTAAAAGATGGAGTTTTACTTCATCATGTAACTATCCCATATGGGTTCTATAACTGTCGAAGCTCTTAAAGTGTTCTACCTGCAGGCTGCAGAAATAGTATTTAGCTGTGAATAAATCAGATCAATATGGTATCATCTGCTGCTTTATCCATGCGAAAGACTGGCATTTGTAATTTTGTTCCTTTTTTTGTATCAGTTTTCACTACAAAGATCAATGTTGAGGTGGGGACTGGTATCCCTTTGTTGTTGTTGGTAATTATACGCTCTTAGCTGGAAGTAGGGAAAGAAAAATTTTGAAAGAACTCAGACTGGTTGTGCTATTCTAGAGTAGTGAAAGTTAAACTTTTTCTATGTTACTTAGTAGACAGGCTAAAATAATTTCAGAACTTTTAGCTATCCCTGACAGCTCCTGGATGATAGGTAATATGTTCACTATATTCAGCCTTCCAGTACCTCATCTGTGTTTAAATGTGGATGGAGAGTGTGAGGGATGGGGAATAATAAAAAAATAAGTTTAACTTCCACCTGAAGAAAAAGGTTTGGGGGGCAGGAGAAGCATTTTAAGCACCTGGAAGAAAATGGCAAAAGATGAGTAGCCAACCTGGATTTTTAAGGAATAAGTCATGTGAAGAAAAAGCCATACATGAGAGTTATTGGCGCCATGGATAGAAGAAAAGCAGATGTTTAGGCTGCAGCTTTTGATACTGTCTTGCATGTTATGGAAACTTGGCTTAGACGAAACAACTATAAGCTCAATGCCAAAGTACTTTGAAAACCATTTTCAGAGAGTGTCTCCTGATTAGCTGATGTCCTTTTATCAAAGTGGAAAGATATTTTATTTTTGAGGTCTGTCCTGTGGCTAGTTTTGTTCAACATCCAGTGACCTGGATTGAGTAGGGAGTACTTAATAAATTAGTAGAAATCATAAAATTCAGAGGCTCCTGGAAGGGCAGAATTAGGATGCATAGTGATCCTAACAAATCAAAAAGAGGAGTGTTTGCCTTTTTTGCAGCAATACAACATCACACTGAGATATTTGCAAAACTTTTAACTACAATGTATATGAGGCATAAAAGTAAGTGTGAAAAGGAAAGGAGTAATTTTGTTTCTGTGTCAGTAGTAGATAGAGCTTAAATAGCAGCAAGGAAGAGTTTGGATAACACTAGAAAAATATTCTTGAGGGTAAAATAGTTGACTTCTGGACTAGGTGGTCTATGGTGGTGATGAATTTCTGCTGTGCACAGCTTTAAGAACAGGCTAGGCAAATGCCTGTTAAAATCTGCAGATACATCTGGCCTTGGTTTTGGGTGAGTGATTGTCTTCTTGAAGTGTCTTCCAGCAGCTGCCCATCTTTATTATTCCATGGATGAGAATGAAACTTTTGACCTTCCAAACACCAATGCTCTCTGTCTTTAAAACCAGTTATGGAAAGGTCTTTGTAAATAACTAAATCTGTCCTTTAAAATCCTGCTGGCCTCAGTTCAGTCTGAAAAAATCAAGTAGTTATATGACCTAGACATGGCAGCAGAAACTAGCTCCATTAACTGCCTACTGCCAGAACAGAAAATGAATTAGCTGTTGGTGTAAGGAAAATAGAAATGTATGGATGAATGTTTAGGGCCTTTTCCTTTCCTAATTTCCATGTTAGTCTTTCACCTGAAATGTGTTACAATTAGGCGGCTGTCAGTATAGCTGCCATATCAGAACAGGATGATGAGTGGATGGAGGGAGCCCATGATATTTCTAGGAATTATTTTGCTGATGGAGCTTTCTCTCTGTTTCTGCCTTCTCTGAGCTAGAGCAGCTGTAAGACACTAATAGACTTTTCAATTACACGGGCTTCTCGGATCCCTCCTTTCAGGAACTGTGCTTCACTGACCCATGGAATTTAACTTCTTCCGTGTTTTACCCAAGCATGTCTGCCTCTCTCTGCTACAGTTCGTTGTTAAACCAGCTCTGAACTACTGTGTTTCATCTCCTTTTGCTGGTCTGCTGCTAGCCTGAGCTCTTCGAGAGATTTATACTATTGTCTTTTAGCAGCTCCCATCCCTTGTTTCTTTGCTGTCATTCTAGACTTCTGAGTTTCAGGACACCGCTGCTGGTTTTGATTGCTCTCTTTCTAACTGTTGTGGTGTTTCTGCCTTCGAAGGGTATTATTTATCAGTCTCCTCAGCTCTTCCGCTTCTTTATCCCTCCTTTTCTGGTACTTCCTCTTTTATCACACCGAAATCCATCACTTAGCCCCACCAGCCACTTGGCTATCCATCAGCCTTGCTCCTCTTGGCTTTCCTACCTCTGTTCCTTCTGCTCTGACTACAGGTCCTTTAATTTTCCCTGCTGACCACTGTCTGAGCTACTTCACCCTGCACTGACTCCACACTTCATTAGCTCCTGCTATCTGTGGCAAAGCTCAACGTCCTGGTTTCTCTCATCCTTTCAGCCTCTCTCATCCTCTGGTTGTTCCTTTGACTGTTCCAGTTTTCTCTTAGCTGTCTCATATCTTTGTCTTTATTGTTCTACACTCTGCACCATCTGTTGTGCTGCTGCCTGCATGACTCATCCTGAAAACAATAAAAATCCTACTGCATCCCCAGGCATTACACTAGGGAGCCAACGAAGGCACTCCTGTGTCCAAAATCTACATCAACAGCAGTCAAGCCAAGATCCTTATGGAATTCAGGTACATAATTTTTGTTTAAATCAATAGAAGTTAACTGCCAAATACATCTGAGAATCCTGCCAAAGTTTCATCACAACTCTTAAGAAAAGGAGGCAATTGTTTCCTGGGGCTGGATTTAAAAACACCTCTGCAGGGATAACCTGAAAGTTCTTAAGTTTCTTAGCAAGTAACTCTATTTTTTTTCCTGCACATACAATTACTGAGTGTTTTATGAGCATAGACAACATATGGTCTGTACACAATGGAACAAACTAAGAAAAATCTGTCACAAATACCAAGATTCATATACACAGTAGACAAGGCAATAAATATGAAGGCTCATAAAACCAGGGAAATGGAATGTTCCGTCAGACCTTTTTTAAAGGTACACAAGGCACACAATGCTTGAAACCACTGCTACTTAACAAAATGATTAACAAACTAGATTTAAATCACCATTTGGTTTCATAGCCTAAGCAGGAATAATTTTAGATGTATGAGGAAGTTTTTTGCCTCTAATGTTTTAAAAGACAGCAGAAACACATAGTGACCTTAAATATTTTATTGTCTCATCTAAAACATGGATAAACCCAGGCTACCTCACTGAAATCAGTAGAGACAGACCAGTGCAAAGAGGGCAGTCAGGGTTGTAATATTTTGGGTGTGTCTAAGAGTTGTGTTTAGCCGGAGCTTGTTCACTAGACTGTGACTGAACAAGCCTCATTTTACCTACTTTGGATGTTCAGTACAAAGTATTGCCTTTGTGCACCTACATTTGGAAAATAAATGTCTTTTACTTAAACATTGTAAATAATATCTGAAGCTGACTACAGAAATTCTTTCTACCATTAGTAGTTCCAGCATCGTTATTAGCTACTACTCTTAATCTTTTTCAGCCTTGACACCTTTTAATTTTACTTATCTGCAGTTTCAATCATCTGTTAAGGCCTTGGTTCGCCACTTGATGGCAGTCGCTGCAACGCTATTCACTCTGAGAAGGAAAGTCTGGTTTTAAAAGTAGCGTACTGAAATCTAATACTGCCTTGTACATGAATGTGTACATGAAATATTACAGTGGTGAGTATATTTGGATGCATTTTTTCTTGCTGCTAAAGTATAAGTATGTGAAAGACTTTTCTGTAGGTTTCACTTAAATTCATTTTCCGATTGAAACTTCAGGGCTTAAAGGCATACAAGAGGATAACAACTTGCACTCCTATGGCACCATCCAGCCAAAAATCTCAAAGCACTTTATACAGACTAGGTCAATTAAGAAGTCAGCGTGTATGTGTGTATATATATATTATATATATGCTGACTTCATACATAGCTCATAAAAGAAAAAAAAAATCTGGAGTATTAAAAACTTGTTTGAATTACTCAAAATTACAGTGTTTATGTAGAGAGGTAAAAAAATAAGGCCTCAGTCTTTTGATTGAACGTCCATTGTATGTCTGATGGTGGGGAAGGAATTAAATGGCTAAAAGGAACTGATTATTTAAATGGTTAAAATACAGTAAGTGCAGGGATAAGAACGATGTAGTATTGAACTTATGACTGATGTCCATAAATTAGAATTAAAAGTCAGAACATAGATTGCAGAGGTAGAGAAAGCCATGTGGACTTCACCAGGATTTCTCTGTGTATGGTTATAAAATAGGGTGAGTTTACTACTGCAAGGTTTTAGAAAAGTTCGTGCCAAAACCTGGACCTCTTCCTGCTGGCATCTGTCTTGAAGCATAACGTGAAAAAGTGTTGACACAGCCCCCATAAAATACTGCAATCTATAAGGTGCATTTACCTAAGTTAGTAGGGATTTCACCCTAGTGTATTTTAAGGCAATGAGAGTCTCTTGTTTCGCTTGGATAGAAATTTAAATGACAGCTTATTACAAATAAGTCCTGTAGACATCTCTTCAACAGTGAAAGGGAGATAAATGAAAATAGGAGGAAGAATGTGTGCATCAGTGCCTGTAGAAAAGACCCCTTTCAACACCATTTACAGATGCCTGCATCTGTAAAGCATTAATGTCTGTCGCACAGATGGCTCTTTTTATGCCCCTTTTATAGATGGGATGTTGAGACAGTAAAGTGTCTGACTTAAAGTTATGTAGCAGCTTAATAGCAGAGCTAGGAATAAAATTTAGATCAAATTGTCAGTTCTTCATCCTACCAACAGTGTTAGGCACTGTCAGTTCAGCAGCAAGCATTCACTAGAGTATTTACAATAATTCTTTTTATTCTAGATATTTTCAGGGTAACAATGACTTTTTAAATGCTTTTGTCAAAGGCCACTTGCTATAGAAAAAAAAAACAATTTTGCAGCAGCATTTTATTGAAACTTTAAGCACAGTACTTCCCCTCTTGCTTACTAGTTTGTTGGCAAGCTCTGTCTCTTCCATTTCCTAGGATGTGGACTGTTTCACTGCAAGATTATTCCTGGTGTCTCCTTCACCCTCCTTTACATCTCATGTATTATTGAAACGGTTACTCCCAGCTTTCTCAATTAGTCCACTGTGCTAAACTTTCTCCCTTGATATATTTTCAAAGGAGCACTGTCATATTTCCACTTCTGTTAGCCCTTTTGCTTGTGCCCCATAAACTGAAAGTGCCCCAAAAGCTGAAATATTACATTATTCTCTTCCAAGCACACCCTCTTTAAAACTACCTCTGATCCTCTGGTGTCTCCAAAATTAGAGGACCAGAGTTCTGCTCTGGCACGAAGACCAGCCCGACGGTGCCTCTCTGTCTCCTCCTGTTGCCCATCTGTTTGCAGCCGTCTGCTGTGTCTCGCCCAAATGTAATTTGTAAGCTCCTTGGGGCAAGGGCAGCCTCTGTTTCCACCACACCTCGTCCATGTATAGGACTCCTTGGCGCTTCGGTTACATCCATAGTAGATTTTGCATTAATTAAATTTTATCATGAGAAACTCTACCACCAAATTTCTGACCAACTGTACTGTTTATCTCTGTCAGATTGAGGTTTCAGATTGCTTTCTTTCTAAAGCTCTCTTTGCAACTCTTCCACAGTTTTCCATGTCAGGCTTTCCTTTCTTTTCCTTCCACCCTCCTCCCCAGCTTTCTGCTCAAAGGGAAGTGCCAGTGCCCTCATTAGTGTGGCCCAGTTCTTTGCATTTCCAAGGCCTTTATTCAACCCCCTGGCCAGCGACTTTCTCCCCGTTTATTCTTAGCTTTTCTGTGCCTGGGAGCATGCCTCAACACACCCTCTGCTCCTGCTCAATCCTTCCCCATGCTGACGCAATCTCGTTTTTGTTCTGCTGCCTGTCCCGAGATAACCTCGCTCACTGTCCCCACACGGTCACATCCTCTCACTTAGGAAGTTTTCTCCTCAGCTGGATGGTCTTGGTTGGGCAGACTACTGTAAAAACACACAGACCATGGGCAGATAATCTGGGAGACAAAGCACATTACTTTTTTTTGTACTTTGTGCTGACACCACAGGCAGAGGCAAGTTCTGCATTAGAACAAGGCAAACGGCTGCATGGCAATGAAGTTACAGCATCCAGTGCAGTTGGACACGTATGCTTGTCCTTTGTGAGTCTCTGTCCCATCAGAAATGTTGAGGACAAGGAAAAATTGCAGGAATTTAATGATTTAGTGCAGGGGAGGCAGAATGTTCAGTTATTGTTGATGATTCTTTCACTTCTTAGGCTGAGGAAAATATCCCTAAAGAAAAAATGTCCCACAGGGTTAGAAAGACCAGTTGTTCATTAAGAGTTAATTTGGAGTACAGTCCAAAGCTTTGCTCCTGACTGAGATATAAGCTTCTTTATGGTGTGAATGTGCATGAGTCCAGGGTTTTGGTTTGGCCCACTGTACAGGCAACCATGGCCCAGCTGTAACTGGCATCCAGTAATATAGCACATTTGCCCTAAGTTTGGAGACGCTGTTTAAGATTTTCCTGTTGTATGGGGGTGCACACAGTGGAACCATATTTGTGCTCTGAAATTCAGGTGGTGATCTATGAGTAGCTGTGTTGCCCTAATAAATTCAGAACAAATTATATCTGCCTGAAAAGTCTCCTGTATTCTCTTGTGTTAATTTATGAAATGGAATTGCATGTAGGTTAAGTATTAGTGGATGGAAGGAGGTTGCTCTAACTCATGCCTGTTTAGCCATAATGTAACATGGTTGTAAAACATTTTATTAAAGGCTTTTCATAACTGAGACTCCCTTGCCCTGTGCATGTTTACCTGTCTCATAGTGGGGGCTTGGAAGACACTTCTTATAGGTGGCTTTGTGCTATGTCTGTACTGAAGGAAACATCCTTTGGTCCCAAGGAGCACACGGTGGATTCACATACAAGCTTTAAGGCAGCTTCATGCTAATTGCCCTCCACAAAACCTCTGACACTAGTGGCCTTCGATGATTCCCATTCCAGATTTGTATTTTCTTATTGATTACAGACTACTTTTTGAAGTTCCTGTTATTAAAAATATGTGGTCATTGCTTGTTCTGTAGTCATGCTTAGAGGAGCAAACTCACATTGGGTTTCATTGCATTGGCTATGCAAACCCACGGATGGCATTGCTGAGTTCACAGTAGGTTGGGTAGGGAGGGAAGAGAAGTCTGGTGATTAGAGAGCTCTTCCTTCAGAGGTACTGCCTGCTCCACCCCTCCAACCTGAAGTCTCAGGTGGACTTGCATACACAGTGGAATTGAAACTTTTTGTTTGCTGCCAGAAGGTTGTTTCTGACACATTTCAGGGAGTCGCTTGCACCATACATTAGACATATTTTCTTATCACCTTGAGAAATATCTGCCAAGTTTAATTCTTACCTGTTTTTGCAGTTTGGGAGGAACTCTCCTTTGCTGATTTTCTCCTGGAGCCTCATTGCTCTGCATTTTACTTAGATACATTGCCCTCTAGGGACCTGTGAAAAAATTCCCTGGTGGGAATTGCTTCTGGGTGGACTGTTGGTATTTATGTCTGTGAAGTTGGATGTTTTGTACCCTGTGAACACAGACTGCTTTTAGAGCCAGACAGTCTCAGAAATATAATTGCGCTATGCTTATTTGATGACTACAAGGGTATGTGGTTTTGACTTTTCTTATTAATGCAGTACTTTTTTTGCTGATGAAAGGAAAGACATGGGAAGTGTACTATCTTGGTCAAAGATCTTTCATATGATTACAATTCACCCTTAGTAAAACCCAAGAGTGACCACCAGGACAGCAGATGATGTGGGTTATTTTGAATAGCTTCTGTATATACCATTTGTCTATGTGACTGTTGATATTGCAGGTGCAAAGGGTTAATCTAGTCCTAAAAGGTTTACACATCTGCAGGAAGGCAGACGATACTTAACCTAATTACTGACATATTTAGTCAGCCTGTTCAGGCACTAAAACATATTTTTCTCCCGAGTCCAAAAGAGGACATCCAGTATATGACAGAAGCAGAACTATAGCTTCATGAGCAAAAAAGTCTGCTGACTGGCTGAATCAGTCTTATCTGCTGTAACTAACAGAGAAGACAGGAGAATGATAAAACCCCAGGGGAAGGGCAGGAGGAGACAAAGATATTTACCTTCTGCTCCTTAAAAAGAAAGTTCTTTTCAGCGAGGGGAGTCAATAACTAGAGGTGATGCTTGAAGAGAAGTGCTCCCTGTATTGCTGTGGAAGATGAAAAAGACTCTCAGGAGGGGTTAGGCAACTGAGACGGAGTCCTGCGCTCGTGTTTCAGATGCATGGAGCAGCAATGATAGGTATGTCTCACATAGTGCAGAGCTACCAGGTGGATGCTGACCTGAATTAGGTTATCCACATACTACAAGACAGGGCCATGCAGAGATGCTAGCTGGAGTGCTGGAAGCAGCACAGCTCTATTAGCTTGGTGCCACAGAGATATAAAAACTTGTTTGGTATTAGTTTAGGTGCTAATGTTCACTGTACTGTGCTGCTTCAAGGCCTGAAATAAATCACCTGGTGACATCTAGATCTTCATTGTGTTGTGTAGACGTAGCCTATATCTTTAATTTCATTTGTGAGTAAAGCAGTTGAGGTTGAGAATTTCCTTTTGACAAACTGGGTGTAAGGAAGTAGGAAGGTGGAGTTCTGGCAAGAGCATGTATGGACGGGGGGAGTCTTGGAAAGTGGTACCTTAAGGTCTTGAGGACCCTGACAGCGGGGAAAGAAAGAACATCATTGCTGGCATCTGGAGAATGTTTTCAGGCCAGATGTAGTGCCCCTGTATGAAAAGTCCTCCCAGCCAGAGCAGCAGGAAGCATAATGGAAGTCCAATACCAAAATATGCTGACTGTTCACAGAATGACCTCGGTCACTATTGTAATAATTTTCTTCTATTTTTTTATGAGCTCCATTTTGTTGTTGTTATGTCCTTGCCCTGTTTTAAGCTTTGCAAGAGAAGTTAGATCCTTATGCAGATTCCCACTGATACCAATAAAAATCAGCAGTGCATGTCAGCGAAATCCTGACAAAATGTGAGTTTTCCCTGCAACGTCATTCATCTCAGGATTTACCTGAGAAACTCATTCTTTCCTTCTTTTATTTTATAAAAAGATGAGGTACATTCAGTTGCTTGCAGTTAGTAACATGACAGTAATAAGTCATTAAAAGAAGGATAGGGACTTTGCAGATGAGCTCAGGAAACTCTTGCTGCTCATAAGGGACTCGGCGGCAGTGATTGTGAGGGAAGCTGACGGGAACTCTGGCAGAGCAGGTGGGGTGAGGAAATATGGAGTTAGACATGGAGGGATAAACAGGAGGGAGGGAGGGAAGACAGTCATATCCTGGGATTTGTAGGCGGTGACAAGAAAACTGTATTTGCTGTGACAGTAGGTAGTGAGCTAGTGGGACATCTGTCATCCTTACTTTCCAGCTCTATGGAAAATACTGTTAGGGCTTCAAAGTCACATTAACTTCTCAAAATGAAATGATCAAATAGCATGTTTCAGGGAGGATCACTGTCTACCTGAATCCCATGCATGAAGTTTGCCTTTTGCCCTTCGCTTTTTAATTCACTCAGCTGTTTTCTTCACACTTATCAGACATGTAAGAGCCAGGCCAGCATTTCTCGTCGTTATCAAGGATGATACTTTGAGCTCTAAAGAAGTCACGTACGTGGGTAAAAGGCTTGTGATTTGTACAATATATTAGCTACTGTTTTCCAAAGCATGAAAATCAGTGGAGCTTTATAACCCTGTTGTAAATAGGGAAAGACAGACTTTTAACTGATGGAGACAGCACCTGCAATGGAATATGCATTATGAAACCATGAGCATGTTCCTTTATCACAGAACACTGTTGGGAAATGCATTAACTGTTAACCACCAGTTAACTGGCAGGTCAGGCAGACAAACCAAGGATTCAATGTAAAGGTCTATTACCTCTTACAGCAACCCTAGGTATGTCAGCTCAACTGGGAAGCTAGCATAAATCAGCAAGGTCTTGTCAGTGTGCTTCCCCTGCTGCTGTCTTATTTTCTAGTGATTTGGGAAAGAGCATATTTTTGTCTCTGGAGATACTAGAATGGTCAGCAGTTACTCTTGTGAATACTTAATCAAAGCAAATAAGTCTTCTCTACGAATAAGTGTAAACTCTCTGTCAGTGCATCCACATTAAAAAAATTAAGTGCTATAAAATATGACTATGACATGTAGGGAAAATGGCAGTTGGTTGTATTTCAACTGTCCACTGATAGGCTATGGCTTTATGAAAAAGGCCTTTAATTCCTCAAAGAAGGGCTGAATAAAAAAGGCTAATGATTAATAGTAAAGAATGTTGCTTGGGAAAAGTATTAGCAACTCATTAAAATACCTGAAAGGCAAAATAAGTCTGTTTTGCTTCATAGTAAATTATGTGTAAAAGCTTTCAAAATTTGTGTTGCCTTGAGTATAACTGAATGTGTTTTGGAGGTGGAGGAAAAGCAAGGTGTGGAGCTATGTGCTAGAAGGAATCCAAGTCTTGTCCACTGAGCTTTCCAGAACTGTCAAAATCTGAGGGTAATGTAAAAGACCACAGTCTGAAGAAGTGGCAAGATAGAAGGATTTTTAGTCATACCAGATAAAACTCTACTTTTGGCAAATGGTAAAAGTAAAGTTTCAGAAAATGTTTGAGCCAATCTAACAGTGTGCTGCTTTTTTTAGTGTAATTCTGCATTTTTCTGAACCCTCAGAAACCAGCAAAAAACTAAACCATGAAAAAAGAGTGATTAATTTTCTGCCAGCTAAGCTTCCTGACCTGGTTCTTCATAGCATCAGATGGGTCCCTGCACTGGCCAAGGGGAAGGGTGGGAAGATGCAGCCAGGGGTCAAAGGAGGTAGAACCGTCCTTTTGAGCAGCAACTAGCTATTCAGTAAGGCACAGTTTTACAGTATGACAAAGCCAAAATTAACTCAAACACTATGCAAAGAGGAGATTCAAAATAATGCTTTTTTAGCTAGGTGATAGGAACTTTCTTGATTTTTTTTGTGAGAACTGTGTTCACCCTCGTGAGTTGTTGCATATAAAAAGGAACACAAAGTTTAATATTCCAGATTGGGATAGTCACAGAAAGTTGAAATAGAAAATAAAACCTTTTGGAAGTGAAATGAGGGGGATATAGAAACAGGAATTCAGTCGCACATCAGAAATCAGGAGAAAGGGAGCAAATCTATTGTTTTACCTTTATGTAGGCTAAAAGATTTCAAATAAATAAAAAAGCCCAGAGCCTTACTAACAAATGGCAGCAGTTGTCCAGCTTCCACCAAGTCTTTTTTATTCTGTGAACCAGGCCACCAAACACTGGCAGTCAGTGCTTTGGTTCCAATTTGATCTTGCAGTTGGCATACAAGTAAAAACTCCCAGGGGGTTTAGGTGGAGACACTCCAGATGGGAATGACAAAATAATTCAAACGTCTTCCCATTTGTTAGGTCATTGCTTTTCTGAATATCTTTTTGGGGTCATGTGGGGGGGGTGTGTGATTTATGGTGGCATAGTGGGTAAGGAATTGCTTTTTCTTGTTAAATATATGTGACGGATTCCACAAGTGGCTTGATTCTTCTGTCTTTACTAGGCAAAATACCTAAGAAGTTCACTAAGTATTTTGCCTGAATAAAAGCTGGAGAAAGGCGCCCAGAATGTGAATTCAGTCTCTGGGTCACCTGTGGATCAGTCACGCGAAGGCTTAAATGGTGAGTCCCTTCATGGCCCTGTGTGTAACCAGGGCAATTTCACAAAGATCTAACACCATCCCAGCTTAATGAGGACCCAACTTTGAATTGCTGCTATTTGAATTGAAGTAAGCCATGGTCCTTTCCTGTTTCTGCTGGGAAGTTCACCAAGCATGTCATGAAAAGGTTATCAGTGTAACCCAACCGGCAGCCATCGTGGGATAAACCCTGGCAATTTCAAGTAGAAGGACAAAAGGTCAGAGCACTGCAAACCCAATACTGCCACCAGCATCTTGGGTTACAAGGTTACAGTACAGGGGAAGGAGGGGGGTGAAGCATAGCCCAGTAAACACTCAGTCAGCTCTCGAAAATAGAAAGTGACATGGATCCTAATGGGAGAAATATGAAGCTACTGTATAGTACATATTCACCTGCCAATATCACTTACATATGCTGAGAGGGAGGGCAGCTGGCTCCAAACTCCTCTCTAAAGCAGAGGTATATTTTTAAATAAAGCTAATGCATTAAGTTTAAATTACTTTGGCAGCAGGAGAGACTCTGGAACCTGCGTGAACATTTTGGAAATGCTTCACTTTGGATAACAGTATTTCGTGGTCTCTCGGGTTGAATCAATGTTGTTCCAGCAGTTTACACTCAGGTAAAACTGAGTATAGTAATGATAAAGCCCTCTTTCTGACACAGTCTTAATCCATTTTAACATCTTTTTGGTTAAACTACTGCACGTTTCCTTTTCATTTGCTGTATGCCAGAAAGCAGGTCTTTGAAGGACTGTCTTCAATCTATATTTTTTTCTTCTTAGGAGACCTCTAAGTGGAACATAGTTCATTCCGAGTGAAACCCCCTCGGTGCCATCTTTGATTCATGGGTATCTATCTCCTCTACTGCATCATCTGCAAAGTTCTGTATAAGACAACAGCTTATGTACTGTTGTCTGATACAAGCACAGGGGAAAGATTCTAGCTGTGAGATAAGTTATACACTGCTGTTGCAAATTGTATTGGAAATAAATAATGCAGGCATAGATAGTAACACAGCAGTAATAAGGTTAGCAAGAAAGTCTCACTTTACACTTGAGAAGAAAATAGAAGTCATCAAAGTAAGGAGGTTGGCCAAAAGACTCTCTCAACTGTTAGTCTGTGTAAGCCAGTGTAAGTCCTATTAGTCTCCAGCTATGCTTCTGAGTCATCACAGTGTGCTGGATTAGCTGGAGTGCCAGGTCCTACTCTGCCTCTCAGTGCATGTCAACATTGGAACAAGTCGTAAAAAAACAGGTTCTGTTTCACAAATACCTCCAAGGCTTTCAAAACTTTTGAAATCTTCTGAAATCTCTAATCAGACATGACTTTGTTGAAACCTCTGCTTGCAAAGTGAAAAGGTCAGTCTCTGTATTTAAGTTTTTCTCTCTTACGTACACTGGACTTGCAAAATCTAGTAAAAAACGTTGAAACTGATAGTTCAAACAACTGTGTTTGGTTTGACAAACAATTTCTGAAGCAAAAACTATTCATTAAACAGACCCAGTGTAGTTCCAGCCTAGTAATTCAGAATAAAGCGGCTAGAGCGATGGGGCTCTCACTCAAAGACTCCTGCACAGAATAGGATTTTTGTAGTCACTCCTTCTCACAACATCTCAATCTCACATGCCTCCATGGCCCTGGAACCAGTTGCATGGTTTTGGAACTGTTTTGATCAGAAACTTTATTGACAGTTTGTTCCTGCATAAAGGCTGTTGATATACTTCTGCCCCATACTATGTGGCACTATTTATTTGATTCTTTTCAGGCAAGCCATGGACTTCTACTCTCCTGATGAGTATGTTCCTAGTATGTGGAAATAATGTAGTGTTCTGCTGCTACCAATATATTCCCATGTATCTGGGAAAATTCTTGGGTATTTTTGTAGGAGACCTGCTATAATTCTGAATAAAGAGTGAATGAAGCTTCCCTTGTCTTAAAACCAGGCTGTCTGTTTTATATAACCTGAACCAAATTACAGTAATTCTCCTTTAAGTGCTTTAAAGTTTGATTATCTCCTTGTACATCCAATCTAATGCAGTGCAAACAGTACTAAATTGGGCTTCCAGGGGACATGAAGACACACTATGCAAGTGATATAATCTAGTAAACCATGGTATTTGTATGTGTATGCCATGCCAGCCTTAAATACACAATTATTTCTTCTTTTATTTTGGTATCCATGACCAAAGCACTGATCGTGCTTTGCCAGTGTAATACAGAGATTGACATTTACCAATGATTACACTTTGTATTTTAGTAACACTCAATTGTTGTAGGAGCCATAAGCCTGGACCAGGCTTTTGATGTTCCAGATGCTGTACAACTAAACACCAAAATGACAGTTCCTCAAAAACTTTCAATGAAAGTAAATAAAGCAATTCAATAGTGACATGCAGTCACGTAATATTATACAAACTCTAAGGAAATTCACAAGAGCAAAGGACCAGAAAAGGCAGCTAGGATTACCTGGTTTGATTTATTAATACATTCAGGCCTACATCATGCCTGTAACCTCCAGCTAAACTGGAGTATTTATTTGAAAGAGCTGGAAACACAACTGAGGAATTGGAGTTAACATTGGTAACAGTAAATAATACACATTTTAAGTAGATAGATAGACGATGTCGGTGGTGTTTGGAAACTGGGATTGGAAAGATGAGCTGGATCTCAGCAGAAGGTAATTCTGTATCTCAGGACCCACCATAACAAAGGCTGCATTCAGATATTTGTTTTAAAAAAGGAAGGAGAAAAAGGGAGAGGTCAGAGTCATAAATTGCAGCAGGGCAGTTCTGGAGTGAGTCTGACAAAATAGGGACAACTTAGCAGCAAGACGAGTAGTCAATACAAAACATGTCCTGATAGAAACCCATACATAGTAATTTATTTATGTATTTATAGCTCTGCTCCACAATAATGTCAACCTTTTCCACACTCTTTATTAATTTCCTCAGTCATCAGAGACACAAAAAGGGAGACCCTTTAAATACAGATAAAGAATATTTATTGAGCACTTTTGCCTTTTTTATTATTATTGACCAAGCTACCTGGTAGTGTTAATAGTAACTAACTACAAACAAATGATTACTCATGGTTGATGTCATATGTCCTACCAGGTTGCTCAAGGTTCAGTAAGAAATTAAACATCAAACAAAAAAATAGCTAAATGCAGCAAACCAACTAAATGGTAGTTTATGGGGATTCTATTTAAGTCATGCTTTCATCACCTCTAAAGGGTATATCTGCTGGCCACTGCTCCCTCTGCCCTCTGGTTAGCCTGAATCATACATAACCTGGGAAAAGAGCCAGCTTTTGCGATTACAGATTCCATGAAATTCTTGCGGGGTCAAATGAGCAGGGTCAAAAGCTTGTTGTTCCTGAAGGGCACAGGCAAGTCACTGAACCCGTGCAGTCCCAAGATGGTTCAAGAAAATCTGAATTGGGGAGGGCAAAACCAAAGAGCAATGTCAGTCATTTTAGACAGCTTGTTTCAGATGTTACTAGCTGTGTAATATGTGCTTGAAAAAAATTATTCCTGCATTATTTTGGGGAATTCAGATGATGTGTAGTGTTTCTTGCACATCCTTTTGTGTTTGTTTTCCCTATGGCTGCGGCCTTTGCAGTATAAAACCAAAGAAGTCACATACTTACCCAGAGCTTAGAAAATATCCTCTCTGTCTTCCACTCCAACATCGTTCCTGTCACACAGTCAATGCACAGTCACTAATCCTATAAGCCTACTAGGATGTTACATCATCTCCTATGAAAGCCTTTGATGAAGGTGACTCAACTAACACAGTAAGCAGGTTATCCTATTGCATAATTTGCTTTATAGTAAAATTAGACATGGACTCAACCAACAAAGTTTGCATCGAGGTCCACATTTTTCTGAGACTTGGATTCACTTAAGTAATTTTTAAAAAATTGTTCCTAGACTAACTTGCAAATTTCTGTGTAAAGTTAGACTGACAATTGCAGAAGGACTTAAGGATTGTATTTTCAATCTTAGAAGAAGTAGAAATAAAAGTAGTAAAAGATGTAAGGCAGCAAAGAACCTAATGCTTTTGTACTAAAATATAAAAAGTCCTAATCATTTGTCACCTCCTCCTGTGACCCAGAATGGCTCACATCGGTGTTAGCCTCCAGAGCAGGATGCCTGCATCCAACCTGCCTATTGGAAGTGGTCTCCTGCCTGCACCAACTCTCTAACTGCATCCAGAAAAGTTTGGAAAAAAGCTGTAGGCCAACATCATGCAACACACTGTGAGAACAGCGTAATAGCATAGACATCTGAGCTGCTATACCCAGAAATGTTTGCAGGCACTGCTAGCCATAAATGGAGCCTAAAGTTATCTGACCTTTATTTTCAGTTGAAAAAGAGCCGGGTTATTTCTGCACTGTTGATAGCAAATGTGGTTGTTGACATTGAAGAAGTTTCTTCTCCCTGCCAGCCTCCCAAAAATGAAACAACCTTCCAGGAGGAATGTGTTTGGGGAACACCGGCACAAAGAGCAGAGGCTCCTAAAACAGCATCCCGTGCCCTGGGGCCAGGCGTGGGGAAGGATGCATGCCCTGGGCACTGCCGGGCCTGGTGGCCCCATAGCTACCTGCAAGGCTGTGGTGTTTTGTAGGGAACTGTTGCTTTGGTGGAACAATTTCTGGTTTTTGTAGAGCAGAGCCTATTGTGGTTTTGCAGGTAGCCCCTGTCCCTCTGACAGCCTCTCTGGCCATTGCGCTTCATAGGGAGCTAAGGGTCTTTCCTGTTGGCTTCTTTGTCTCCTTGAGCATGTCTGTGAAGAGCTTTCAGTGGTGAGCAGGTATGAGTTTGCCTGACAAGCCATGTACTCCAGAGCACATGAGGTGGTGTGATAGTTTGTCAGTGGGGTGATGCAAGGCAAGCGGGGTGCCTGCGAGGGGAGAGTAGTATTTGATCATGTTGAACAGCACTGGGAAGTGGTAATGCCATGGGATGCAAAAGACGCCTAACTCTACAGCCGCCTCTGCGTGGACTTGGCAAGAGGTGTGTGCGGTTTAGCAAGTGAGACGTGGCCTAATGCTATGGCCCATTAAGGGTATTTTTCCTCTCCCAAGTTGATAGTAGGTCTGAGCAATAGCAGTTTTAAGTTTAACAGATGAAGCAATGCATATTGGAGAAGTCCTCCACCGAGAAGTTTATTTTTAACTTTACTGTTATAGATGTGTTCCTTAAAAGCGTGTTTCACCAGAAATTGTTACTTTGACCATGTCCATGAAACAGGATGATTTTTTCTGAAAGATGGTTTCTGAAGTGGCTTCACTAGAAAGCCATTGAACATACCCTGAAAGTAAAAGACAAAGAAATATTCCAATATGTTACTAATTTTTTAGAAAAGCTGCTGATTATTGGAGGTCTTAACTCATAATTTTTGATCATTTGTGGTTGGCAAAGAATGAACCAAGTAGATTTTACAGAATGGCCATGCATGATAAAAATAATACAAACCAACTAATTTTACAGTGAAGCCTTCCTCAGCCAGAGAACATGGTACCTTTTGAGGATTAGCTATAATCTTACTTTTTCTTATTTTACTCATGATGAATTTGGAGAGATTATTTTGAAAATAAGCCTGATGTTTGTACAGCATCTAACAGGGCGGTTTTGTGTAGTTTAAACAACCTGGTGAAACTCAATTTTCAGTTCAGGTTAAGTGCCTTGTACCCAGGTATTTAAGCATGCTCAAAATAGGCATATAGGGGTTTGAAGGTGAAAAGGGAAGTAGAGGTTCTTAACTTTGGTTTCAAGATATAAATTTCTGGAAAAAATAGAGGTTGCTTGCTGTATATTACATTGAGTGTGAGGAACCCAGGGGAAAAAATAAGCACTTGAAAGGTTTTGAGCACCAAAGGTTTTGAGCTGCTGTGAGCTATCTGAATAGAGAAGGGTTTCAAAGTGACTATTAAAAATAGACATTTTTCACATGATAGTACAGCTGGTATTTGTTTTTCTTTTCCTTTTCTTTTCTTTCCTTTTCTTTTCTTTTCTTTTCTTTTCTTTTCTTTTCTTTTCTTTTCTTTTCTTTTCTTTTCTTTCTTTTCTCTCTTCTCTTCTTTTCTCTTTTCTCTTCTTTCTTTTTTTTTTTTTGAAATAAATAAAAAGACCCTAAAAATTGACATACAAATGAGGTATTTCCTTCAGTGCCATTGTGAATTCTGCCCTGAGTTCTTCCCTTCAGGAATGCGACTGGCCACACTGGAGGAAATGAGATTCTATTGTGGGCAGGAGGAAGACTCTGGGGATCAATTCCTGGAGCTTCATTGCCCGAAAGCTTTGTGGATGGCTGCTTCACTGCCGGTCAGGAAAGTGTTTTGGGCACTGCTTATCAGTTGGGGCTGCCTCTTTCACTCCTGTGTACCAACACAAAGTTGAAGCATGACGTATAGCAAAGCATAATCCTCTGGGCTTCTGAGTGCTGGAACTAATGGTGGGAAACAGAGGATGGGGAGGAGGAGAGAGCTCACGTGGCAGGCAGAGGTGAAGTAGAAGTGGTAGGGGCTCAGAAGGTGGAGGGGGACAGCAAGGAGGGGGAGAGGTAGCAGCAGTGAGGCTTTTCTCTCCCTTTCTGTCTCTGTTGAAAGAAAGTTACACTTGATTTATCCAGTGAACAAGATACCATATATATCCCTCAGTCACTGCTGCCAAGAGAGGAGGGGTTGTGATGGATGAATAGGGCAATGTGAATGCAGTGGAAATCTCTGATAGGATGTGGAGTGCAAAGGGGGATTCCTTTTTCCAGACAAACGGTAAACATAATTTCTCAGACACTTAAAATTGCTTATTTAACTAGGAATTAATGCTAGGAATGAAGTGGAGCCAGCATGATGCTTGTTTACAAGCCGACCTGTTAACTCTTTCAACCAGCTTGTTTAATTTGTGTTAATACTTCCTTTTTATGGTATATTAGTGCAAGATAGCATAACCTGAGAGTATGTGAGCTGGTGCAAACCGTTGGAGTGTAGGTTTGTACTTCAGGCTATCTATGCACTTTGGGGGTAAAAAGCCATCTGTAAATTCACTGAAGCAAGAAGTGCCACAGTAATTTATACCAGCTGGGAATGTGGTCCATTCTAACAAATTTAAGAGCTGTCTTGCTTAATAGAGATTATGAGCAAGCAAAGCTTCATACATCCTTTCATGTGGAAAGCTCTGTGTGGCTCAAATATTTACATGCGTGTTTCAGGATGGACATGCACAGTCTTCTGTCTGTGTCTCTCACTCTGCAAGATTGCTCCAGACCTTTGAAATGCTCAAATTCCTGAGGAAATGTGCTTCGCAGGCATTTTTAAAAAAGAACAGTCCACGGAGGCAAGGAATTAAGGCAGGATAAGTATCAAGACATTTCCCTGCAGCAATCATAAGCAATGTAGATAGTCTCTCCTAATCTGAAAGACCTTGTCTCTTTTAGATTGATCCTGCTATACATTACAAATTAGTGGAAGACCAGTGGAAGACCTCCAGCTGTTATTCCATGTCCCTGAGCTCAGTCTGTATCATGCTCTGTCTGGATACCTTAATGTGAAATAAAAGATAGCACATATAGATTACTTGAAATTTATTCCAGTGGCTCCCTACCCAAGCCACAGAGGGTTTCAAGTGTTAATGTGCCTAGTTAAGTATTGTAACTCTTGCCACACACTGAGATTTTGCATATCATAAAATGCATTGTTTGCTGCCAGCCATTTTATGTTCAGTTCATACTGCTGCTGAAGCCTAGAGACACTCCTGCTACAGACACTATGTCTCTTCTTTTTCTCATTTTGTTTTCTTAAACTGAAAATCGTCATCATTGGCATGTTCAGTGGCTCTTTGGGTATCATCTCCAGCAGCACTCTTCATCAGCAGAATCTGAGGATCACCTAAGTCCTGGTGTAGTGACTTACAGTTGCAGTTTTGCCAGAGTAATGCATGCCTCCGGTGGGCATCTGTATGAGACTGGTATCTAACTCCCCAGCCTCAAGGTACACCATCCAGTACCAGATACTGGCTCTGTTCACCTCTGAAGCATCCTAGAGCCATGATTTGACACAGATGAGATGAATACGCTTGATGATTGAATTTCTATCAAATTCAAAGCACATTGTGTAGAGTTTATAGACTCTATGCTATCTGCAGCAGGACAGTTTATGCCTCATCTGCCATAACATTTGTCAAAATAAACTTCCCCTCTCTCCGCCCCCAAAATTTAATAAGCTGAATCTGTCCTGAATCAGCTCTGTGTAGCTTGTGGCCACAGTTTTTGATCTGGTAGTAGCCAGCAAAAAAACTGTCACATCAAATTCTGGCCCCAGGTGTATGCTTTGTGGTCAAGAGCACAGTACTGAAAACTGGGCTTCCTGCCTAGCTAGCTGAAGGCAAGGGTACAAACACCAGTTTTGTTCAGAGCACCAGGTTTTAGGACAGTCAGAATCACAGCCAAGGAAAAGAAATACCAAGTGCCTTGAATGATCTGGAGTCATCTATTGTCACTGCTTTGATTTTTTATTATTTTTATTTTTTATATATATTTTTTGTTCAACAGTTGTGCCAGGCATTCCCAATAGAAAAAGTGGCTGCATACGCAGAGGAGTGAGTATTTCCTTTTTGACTTTATGAGCTCCCTTGGAGGAGGCTGATCATCCCATTCTACAAGGGTTAAAAGTCATTGTGTAAGCAGTTCTGGCCTGTTATATGTTGCTGGAAATGAGCATGCTGGTTGTTCATCTTGCAGGCAAAAGGAGTAAAAAATTGATAGCTAGTGTCATCATTGCTGTGTTCGGAGGCTGTAAAGGAGCATGGTGACCAAAATCTTGTGCAAGACTATGGATCTTTCTAAAAGTAATGTTACCCACTGCTGTGGTGATTCATTGTGCAGCTGTAGTGTCCAAGCTGATCCTCTCCCTACCCCGTGCAGAGTTATTGAGATAGAGCCTGCTATGCAAGCTACACAGGGGTCTTGGGCACCGTGGTCCTGAAGTTCTGAACCTAAAGGCACAAGCAGAGGCCTCAGATACCTGGAGATCATTAGTTACAAGATTTGCTGTAGAATTCAAGGACGTCGGCAGGAATTAATCAATAAAAGGGTTCTCCAGAAGGACTCCCTTCTTTTTTACTATTCCCTTTATCCTTACTGCAGAGCTGAATTAAATGTCTGCCAAAAAGGGAACGAGAGAACAGTGAAAGACAATATCAAATTCAAGTACTTCTAAAAAGAGCTCTCAACTCTGATATGTGTCAGATCCCAAATTCTTTCTTTCAGAGCAGATTAATCTAAAGTGGAATGAGTCAGACTGATTCCAGAACAGGTTTTCACACATGAGTTATTCTGCAATAGTTATTGCAATGTACATGTAGTCTGTCCTGGTCAGATTCAACTTTCAAGTACAGACAAGCCCTTCCATTAGACTTGAGCCAATTGTGAAAACATTTAATAAAGGTAATTAGTTATAAAATCTGCAGTGGCATTCGTAGTTCATTTTATTGTTGCTTTTCACAAACATTTTGTGAATTGGCACTAAATCCCCTATATTTTCCAAGCAATAGGGAACCTTGTCAATTATTCTGTGACAGTGTTTGCCCAAGTGTTTATATCAGAACTTTTGACATGCCTGATCTGAAAATTGTTAAGGAATCAGCAACTCAGGGAGCACTTGAAACTTAAATAATGAAATCTCTGTGAACGGTACTCATAGCATTACAGATGTAAATTATTCCTGAACAGCCTACGGGGTCACACAAACATTTAGGAATTTCATAAAGGGAGCACAAAGAGAACTGTCAAAGACATAAGCTTACACATCCCCATTTGCCCTGACCATGGCCATCACTAGCTTCATTACCATAGATTCATCCTTCAGTGTACATGAGTGCTGATTTCTAAAGCAACAGGAGAATGAAGTTCCCTGTGCATTTTGCGTCAAGTTTCAAATCAATGTTGAGTTTGTCATTGACGTTTCAATGGCAAGCACACCTCCCTGTTCAAAGGATGAATTTTGGCACAGTCTCCTCTAGTTAATCCTTTTAAAAGTGCTTAAACGTCAGTGGTAGTATTTGGCTCTGCATGCATGATTTCTGGGCAACTACTCAAAACTTACTAAGCAATAATCTTTTTGTTTAATCATTCACTGCAAACATGTTACATAAAATGGGCTGATAACAGAGTCACGAGACTCTTTTTTTCCACTGGTATTGTACAAATGATGAGACCTGAAAAAAGTTTGAAAGCTAGCCATTGCAAAATGAAATTTGCTGCTGCTGTGAGAAACAAGAACTTTTTTCAAACCGGTGGCATTAGATCTCCTTAAGTCACTAGTGTGTCTCTTCCCATGTGAAGTAGATCATCTTTTGGAAAACCCAGGTACTGAAGGATTGATGCATGTTGTTTGATTCAGTAACAGGTAGGGTGAGGGAGATGCGATGCACCATTAGAAGCTGCATAGGCTTTTATGGAGCCTAGCCAAGAGGAAACACTTGCGTACTGCCAAAAAAACTTCAACCAGTTCAAGAAAGCCGTCATTGCATAGCCACTGGGAGAGACTCCTGGGTCTGAGATGAGGCAACGCTGCTGCTCTAAGGCCCTCAGCAACTACATACTAGGGGCTGGATCGTAATACCCTCTAGACAGGCATTAGCAGGAGAGACATGTGGAAATAACGCTGGCACTGCTACGTGCTCTGTTGGCTGGCACAGATTTCTCCTGTCTGTCTTTGTGTTGTGCACTCAGAAGGTGCTTAAAGTCGTTGATTCTTCTGCTTCCTTGTTTTTATTTCCTGTTTGCCTCTTGCTTAAGACAACCTGGTGCCCATGGGCTGGAATTTGTCACCACTTTCTCCCCACACGATCTGCTCTTTGTGCCTATTGTTCAGTTGCCACGAACCTTCCCATTTGAGCAGCCGGCTGCAAGCCATGTTCAGTGGGAGCCAAAAGAAATGTTTGCTTTGCAAGGAGACATTGCAAATGAAGCCGTATTCATTTAGAGGAGGCAAAAAAATACAGCGGTAGAAAATGCAGGTGTGACTGGCAGACCACTCTGCAAAAATGAATGCTGTATTTGGGCAAGCCTTTGGGTTGTTTATTGTGTAACTATAAAGTACTTGATTGAATAGAAACCAGTCTGGAAAAACAGGAAAGAAAGAATAGACTGTCTTGAGGTAATTCACCATTCAGCAAGCACAGGGGGATTGTTACCAGACATGCCAGACTTTTGACTTTCCAGCCCCCTAGCAATTGGCCTAGGAGCCTGCCTTGAAACCAGGCAGGAGGGCAGCCTGTGAATGGACCAAGAGAAGGAGATGAAGCTAGCTGTGCCCCTTTCTCTCCAGCTACTTTTTTTTTTTTGGGGGGGGGGGGGGGGGAAGCGAGCAGAAAGATCATTTTCGTCTAGGCAATTTTGAAGATACTAGGTCTGTTGGTCAATATTCCTGTAGACGTTGTAGTTTAGCTTCTAAATGCTGAAAAAGAGACGTTTTGTTTTCAGAAAGCTAGGTAATATGTGTGTACCACTGGTCTCAGACATCTGAGCAGCAGGATTGTGGGTGCCTGACCTCTGTGCAACCCATAGCGTCAGTGCAGGTGGAGAGACTTATGGCCCCATGCTCAGCCCCAGAGCAGAGCAGCTCCACCTCAGGAAAGCTCAAGACCAGGAAGGCTGACGCCTAAGATACCACGCTGCCAGGTTTCAGCAGAGTACCTAGCCCTGCTGTGAGAACAGCAAGTAAGGTTGCAAACTGGTTGTAGCTTTTGACAATTTTCCTGTGTGTACAATTGAAGAAGCCTGGCTATTTTTGTTTACAGGCATTCTCTAGGCATTTAATGTTTCATGGGTCTCTAAGGCAATTTTGGTTGCAAGGTTTTCCACAAGAGCTCATTGCTGACAGTATTAAACCTATAGGTAAACCGGGTTAATACATATAACATGTTTTGGTGCAAAGATTTACTCAATTTGAAGAATAGCATCCGATGAAGACCTGGGCTCATAAGTGAGATTTTGTTGTTGTTAATGTAGTCTAATTTGTCAACCACACTTCTAAAGCTCTGTGTTTTTCAGGATTTGTACTTAAATGGTTTTTCCTTTCTTTTCCAGCAGTGGCCTACAGATATCTTACTGCCTTTTCCTTTTCCTTGCTGCCTGTGGAAATATCTTTGCCTATGACAGCAGTAGGCTGAAGTATTCTTAAAGGGTTCACCTGCAATTGCTAGTCTCTACCTAAGACCCCCCCCTTCATAAAATTTGTTTTGTTCATCTCAAAAATATGTCAAATGGTGATTCACTCTGTTTCACATTACATTTATTGAACATAAAGAGTTTGCCTCACTGGTAAATTGCTTTGGAATGTGTCTATATGCATGTTTCTATATGTGTTTGTGCATATATAAAAAGATATGTATAGATACATATATACACACCCACCCACCCCTATATGCATAATGTTCATGCACACATATTTATAGAAGAAATGCCTGTATAAACAGCTGCTATTTGTTCTTCTAGACTGTTCTTCTGGAATGTGAAATAGCAAGTTTATACAGGACACAGTGTTGTCAGTAGCTGGTAAACCTTTGAGGGACGAGGAGGAAGAAGATGTTTGGTAATTTTATGAATGCTGGAAGACAAAATAAAGTGAACAGAAAATATATCTGGAGGTGGGTATCAAGCAGCACCTGAAAGTTTATGCTGCTTTGGCTGTACTATGGGAGGAGAGAATGCTTGCAGTACGAAGTGGTCTCTTAGCATGCTTTCCAGCGTGCCCCATCCCCCTGCTCTCAAATTCAAACTGGGGAAGGATTGGTAGTGTAGGTTAGGTGTAGTAAAAAGAGAACAGGGCTCTCGTGGGGATGCAAGGAATAAGTAAATAGGGGCATGAAGGAAAAGTCTTCTGAACTTCATATGAAGCCATGTGCATTTGTGGGCAAATATTTTCATACAGTGCTTCCAGGTAACTCTCCAACCTCTCTTGTGAATCAGGTGCAGTCCTTACTTGTAGATATTATTTGTTATATTTACACATATATGTCAGAAGAAAACTTTCTTACATCAAATCTAGCTTACACTGGAACTCATTATTTTTTCACTGGAGTTTCACCACCTGTAACAGTGTCCTCATTTAGCTGTGAGTTAAGAAAGCAGCATTAAATGCCGTGATTATTTTTACCTAGATCCATAAGTTGGAAGGGAATCTGGTCCTGTCTCACAGAGACTTGTAGGTCTCATCTGTACTATAATGCTGTTCGTCAAAGGTGAATGTGCAAAATATAGTCTGTTCTTACAGTCTAATTTATTTATGATTTGTATGATCTGTGTTTTGCCTAATAGGGAGTAGAATGAAGCTAACTTAATTGAGAGCTGATTATAAGTACTGTGAACAGAAATCTTTGTTCTCAAGAGCAAGCCACTGGAGCGTGTTAGCAGCGCATTTTCCAGATGAACTCCTTTCATGCCTTATTTTGTGACTAGAATGAAGAAACTAAGGAATGGGGACCAAAAGCTTTCGTTTTGCTTAAAACAAGTGCCCTATGCCAGCTGAAAATGTATTTACACATATTTAAGCTTCCTGGGAGATGCTAGCCAGACTGCTTTCTTCCCTGTGCTCGTGGCTCTTTGTTGCTTCATGGTATTTTGCATCATCGGCCTCTTGACTTTGTACTGCACATCATAGAGCTTTACTTCCTGACAAAACCATATCCAAGTAGGGAATAAAATGAGGTAGCTGCAAATAAGCAAATTGAACTAACTGTACTTTGTGACTTACAGTCCTATGTAATCAGGATTGTGCCTGATAAGGTGATTAACCTTTACAAACTGTAACAAAGGTTATTACAGCTGCTTTTATACATGGAAGTAAATAGAGACATAAAGATGTTAAAAGTGACTCGCTGAGCTGTGGAATGAATCAATAGCTAAGCTGAAGCCAGGGATCCTTTTCCAGGCTTTCATGTGACCATAGGACTTTCTGCCTTGTCGATTATTAAAGACTTTTAGCAAACCTCAGTGCCGCACCGAAACACCTTTCTTCATGTTCTTCCCCTTCCGCTTCCTTTAATTATTTTTTTTTATTCCATATTGTTGTAAATGTATGTTATTGTGATATTGCAGCAGTGTTTAGCCTAACACACATAAATGTTTGTGAGCAGAGGTGGGAGAGACTGGAGGTTGTTTTGCTTAGTGCAGATTGGTCTTGAGCTGTAAAGCTCAGTGAAGACTTTAAACTTTTGGTGCTTTGTATCCAGGGTCTTCATGTAGGCTCAGATGTGTTTCCTTACAAAATATCAACATAAAGAGGCCTCCTCTGTAGACTTCTCTCTCATGGCCTTTGTAAGATACCCTGCATCTCTGGAAGCTGAATCCTACAGAGATGACATGACACAGTCCAGTCACACCACGAGTCAGTGAGAAATGCAAAAACATAACTTGTCTTTTCTAATTCAGCTTTTCTGCTGAACCACAGGCACCAACAAAATCACATTTTCCAGGTGGGAAAATACAGATGCATATGGGTAGCAGTGTCCTGGTTTTGGCTGGGATAGAGTTAATTTTCTTCTTAGTAGCTGGTGCAGTGTGTTTTGGATTTAGTGTGAGAATAAAGTTGATGATAACACACTGATGTTTTAATTGTTGCTAAGTAGCGCTTATCCTAAGTTAAGATTTTTCTGTTTCCTATGTTCTGCCAGCAAGTAGGCGTACAAGAAGCTGAGAGGGAGCATGTCAGGACAGCTGACCCGAACTAGCCAAAGGGATATTCCATACCATAGAACATTATGCTCAGTATATAAACTGGGGGGAGTTGGCCAGGAGGCGCAGATCGCTGCTTGGGCATCAGTCAGCGGGTGGTGAGCAACTGCATTGTGCATCACTTGTATTTTCTTGGGTTTTCTTTCTCTCTTTTTTTTTTGTTATATTCCCTTTCATTACTATTATTATTGTTATTATTATATTTTATTTTTATTTTATTTTTATTAAACCATTTTTTAATGGTTATTTATTTTTATTAAACCATTCTTATCTCAACCCATGAGTTTTACTTCTTTTTCCCAATTCTTCTCCCCTTCCCACTGGGAGGGGGGAGGAGTGAGCAATTGGCTGCATGGTGCTTCGTTGCTGGCTGGGGGTAAACCGTGACAAGCAGAAATAGGGAAATTTGGTCACAGTCATTTGGCCTTGTCTTCCCTTGCATAATCCTTCTGCCAGAGCTTGGCTGGCAGCAGCACAGGCCAGGTCCAGGTTGAAAGGGGACACTACTAGAACACCTGCTAAAGTCATCACTGAGAAACCTGGAAAATTAAACTAATGTTTCTGCTGCTATGAACTAATCTGCTTTGCTTGCAAGCATTAGTCACTTGTTTTTTCTAAATTATTATATTAAATGGAGAAAAAAACCCAACAAGATGATAGATCAAACATGCTTACATATGTATACACAGTACATAACTGTACAGTATAATGAATACTCTTTCACTGACATCCCAGTTCCTTACTTTGTCTTCTCTAGTATATTACTGAATGCAGCTTCTTTAACAGTTTCTGTTTTTTCAGCTCTTAGCTTAGAGTATCTGCAGCACTGGGAGCTTACTATCCAAGAGATGCCTGTACAAATTCTTGTGTCCCATTTTGCAAGAGACACTTAAACAATCTTCTCCACTTCTTAGAAATATTTTTCTAATGGGTGTTTTTGTCTTCTTTTTCTAGGCTCTATTTTTTGCATGTTGATGCTGAAAGCTGTGGGTTTAGATGAAGGTGTCCCAGGCCCAGTCAGACATTTGACCCAGGCTTTTACCACACTAAAAATGAAATTTTGTCACTGCTTTATGATGGTGGGTTTGGTGTTTGTTTTTTTTTTTTGAACAGAAATGCTTTGCACGTTGCAACAGCACATGTAAAATAAGTGTTTCAGGCTTGTTACTTGGTCGTCTTCATTCATCTCCCTTTTTTCACCAGACATATCATCAGAGCTTGCTTCTTCTGTGGCGGGGGGGGGGGGGGGGGGGGGGCAACTTTTCCCCTCTGGACGTTGGTGTGTTGGGGCTGTCTGTTAGTGTACAGTCACCAAGCTTAACAGCTGTGAAGATTATAAATGTATTATCTGATAAGACTGTGTTGTATGGCTAAGAAACTATACATCTAAAAACCAACAGACAAAATGTAATACTCTTGCATAATTCTTCTACTCAGTGTATTTCCATTGCAATGTTTAATGGAGCTAAGGCTGAGGCTTTTTTTCCCCAGATGTGACCATGCTGCATGCTCTGTTTCCTTGGCAGTTCAGTGGTGTTGTGTTGACATGGCAACTTTTGATCCTGATTCTTCTCCCCAGAACAATGCTGGTTAAGGCACAGCTTTCCAACTCCGCACAGGTTCAGTCCCACTTGCTTTTATGCAGGGGAATCGACTGGCAGTGGGTTCAGACTCTCACAGTGTCACTCTTTCATTAGTATTTGCAGCAACCACTGTCCTTTCTTTTTCCCTTATTCTAACTAACTAGTCTGTTTGCTTAAAAGTTTTAAAAGTGCAATATAAAACTGAGTGAAACAGTGATAAACTATGAGAATGCACTAAAAGTATCTTGATTCAGCTTCCAGTAGGATGATGAGCTAAAGTGACCATATAACTAACTAACTCCAGTGTGTGATGCTCTCTTGGGATGGAGTCCTGCCTTTCCCTCATGCCGCTGTCTCTTCCTCCTGCTGCATGTCCTATGCAGGCTCAGGCCTCCTCCATGAGCCTGTTCATTAGCCTTGCAGAAAACTGATGGGGAAAAAAGCCTGGTCTTATTTTTTTCTGCAAGGTTAGTGAGTAGAACTGGCTGACAGAGGTATCTATCTGCTGAATGTAAGGGCTGGGGTGGAGGTTGAACTATATGGCTAAAACCAGGAATTGCACAGCCAGGACAGGAGAGGTAGAAAGAAGAAAAAGGGAAACAGAGAGCTGGGAAGGGGAAAAAAAGCGTTGCCTGTTCAGTGGAGGGAATATATTTGATCAGTTCAGCTGACTGGAATGGTGCTCTCTGTGTTTAGCCTTAATTATTTCTGCTTCCACTCTCCCATCCTTTAGTCAGTCTCTTCTAATTAGTAAGCCCTTCACAGCAGGGATTGTGCATATCTTGCTGGTGGACTCTGAGATGATACTGTAGGAATATTAACAGTGATATAGTAATAATAATTCTAGTAGGTCCAGCTCAACTCCTGGTAACTAACTAACTGTTGGATTGGTTCCTCCATTTAAATGACAGTGGTTTTTTTTCAGTGTGTATATCTCAGAAGTGATAGCCTTTCTTGTTTAAAGAAAATAGAAGACTTAGTTGTTCTAGGTAACTCGCACCTTGCATAATGAGCAGAACCAATAAGTAGAGACCTTCCTGACTTGTGAATCAGAAACTGGGTGAAAAACACTGCTGTTCTATGTATTTCAAGCATGTGCAGAAGCAAGATAGGTAGCATAGAGGCACAGGCCCCTTGTGTTTATGAAGTTGTAATCTTCACGTCCCCTCAGATTTAGGCTAATTGGATTTTTTTCTTCTAGTTCTTTGATATGCTTTTGAAAATTAAATATTAATAACCTGCTACAACAGTCAGTGCCATAGTATAGACCAGTGGGCTGTGTGCCTTGAGCTTAACCCTTCCGATAAATCGCACAAGCATTTCCTTGCAGGGAAGCACATGCTGCTGCTGCTGCATGCAGTGGAGGAGGTGTGATGCAAGTAGCCCCACTCCATATGGGGAGTGACCTAAACTGTGCCTTCGAACACATACCAAATTAGGTTGGCTTAGGTCTTTGTGTAGTTTCATGTTGGAAGAGACCTGTGGCATCCTTCCTGGTGCTGGGTTAGCAGGGGCTGAATTGTGGCAGCTGAGGTAACATCTGGCTTGGAGGGTCAGTGCTGCCACCAGCTGAGGACTGTGTAGGGTCTCAGGGAAACACAGCCTAGCCAGTTCTGCTTTGGCGTGGAGACAACCCACAGCCAAAACTGAAGTTACCTCCCTCATCAAATAATAGGTGTTACTGAAGCATAAAATTAGAACAACCAACCTCTTTGTGGAGGACATCATAATTACAAATAAAAGATTTATTTTTATGGAAGAATTATTCAAGGATCATGAAACAGAAGATAAGCCCGCTTGCGGATGTTGGAAGATGTTACACTGGAAACATCAATATTAATATAGCAAATTGTAGAAAACATGAAATTAGATAAGGTGCTCAATTTTCAGTCATATCAGTAGGGTCAGTAGCAGCAATTACAAAACAGCAGAACTTAGGGTATTAAAATTGAAGAGGAAATACATTTTGTCTTTTTTTTTTTTTCTGAAGTACAAACCATTTGTAAAGGCCTCAGTGTCTTCCATAGCATGGAGTTGTGCATGTACTAAAAAAGAGAAGCAGGACTTGTGTGCTCTTGTTGAAATTTAACACTGACAAGGAGACAAGTCAGTCTAAAGTATCTGCAGCGGAGATAGGCAGTGGCTGCAAAGTGGTTGCATGCATGTTTTATGCAGTGGTCCTCTCATTTTAGTAATCTGTCAAATGTTAGCATAGCCATTTATGTGTCAAGATTCCATTCAACTGGTATGCGACTCTTCATCAATCAGCACTGACAAAAAGTAACAGCATTGCTACAACAGGTCAGGCAGTAATTCCCACAACTGTCAAAACAACTAAAATCCATCGGAATGCAAGCTGGGCTGTCCCTGGGAACTTAATTTTGAGAGACCCTCAGGTTAATTCAATCAGTGTGTCTGAAATGATATATACTCTACTTGCATATTTTTTTGGACTGAGAGGGTTCAATATATAAACTTTTGGAAAAAAAAAATCATAAAATCTTACTCTATATAAATAGTTATCTATAAAAGTTGCTTTATCCATAGAAAATTAGGATCCAGATTCTTCATTTTCTTTGAACATAAAGTGAGAATGCCCGGCATAAACGTTGTGTCTCTACACACACAGTGGTAGACTCTTGGTAAAGCATCGTTGACGTTAACAAAGCTACACCAATTTACATCAGCTGGGAATATGATCCATAGGACCTAAGTTACACTGGAAGATAATGATTTCTCTCTCAAGCATTTTTTTAAGAATTCAGCCATTAAAACATGGGAAGTAATTAACATCTCAATATTACATATTGAAATTTAAAATATTGTAAAAATAGCATGTTAAGCATATAATTTTAATAATAATAGGATTGGCATTGCTTGTATGGTCGTTAAGCAATTCAGATTCTGTGTAATATGGGTAAATCCACAGATTTCACTGAGTTCGTATACCTATGACAAGCCTGCCATCAGCACTAAGGTATTTCTGTATCACTTGTCCATTCTGTCACTTCTAGATTTCAAGCCACGTGGTGCAGGTCTCATGTATCTGAAAAGGTATTTTAAACTCCTACTGAAGCTAATAGGAATTCAGCCAGTTTATGAAGGTAGGATTAGGCTTCAAACAGATCCTAAGACTTGGACTATTGCACTCTTCCTCTCAAAAGCAAGCTGGACACAAATTCAGACTGAATGAGGAAACTTTCCCTCTTCATGTTCTTATTCTTTTACTTGACAGTGAGGGTTTTTTAGAATAAAGCCCATTTTCTTGTCTGCAGGCAGCTCCATTCATATGGCCGATGCTTTCATTTGCACCTTCTGGTTGAGAACTCCCTTCAGTTGTCTGAAACAGAAATGAAATGTCAGTGAAGGTACATGCATGTCTTCCAACAGTCAGCCATTGGACTTGGTTCCCGTTAGGTAGCTCTGCCTGACCCTCCTCTTTTAGTGGCACAACTTCTTAGCTTTGAAAGAAATTGAACTGAATGTGTACAAATGTCTGTAAGAGGAGGGTTGCACCCCAAATCTAGTATAATCTAGATGATAGCCAGTAATCCATAGGGTCTCTGCCTTAATTACTAAATCCCTAGACAGCTGAGCTATTGCCTTCCCACCATTCGCAGCATCACTGGAAAACTCACCAAGGGACAGCTCAGCAAGCTTTCCTATAACACAGTGGGTGATGTGTTTTTAAGGGGGTCAGAAATTATATATGAGTTATCCAAAGCTGGGGCTGCAACCTAAGAAGTCCTAATTTGGATGCATGTTAGCCATTCGTACTCAAAGTGCTATGATGGAAACGAAATCCTTGGAACTCTCTGAAAACTTGGACACCTTTCAGGCTGAAGGCTTGCTTAGAAAGCCAAATAGCCATCAGTAGCACACAGTACCTAGAACTAGTAAAATAGTTGACTGCTGAGCTCACAATTTTGTACAGCCCAAAGTCTGGCTGGTCTTCTTTGCAGACAAGGCGAGGGGCTTGCCTATAACATGTTTCTTGTTGTAGGTCTGTATTACTCAGCCCTTTTTAGATTTGCCCCAGTAACACAATCCTCTCGGGTTTCTAATAGCGGGTTACGTTCTGAGCTCAGTTTCAAGGCACAGAACCACTCACACCACCAAAAACGAAGGTGTGCTCTACCAAAGTAATTTATACTTGATTTGCCAAACACCTTTCTGAATAAGAGTTAAAAAAAAATCAAAACATACTTTTCTTTTACACTGTGCATTTGTAGATGCATTATTTTCTGTCTTCATTCCAGTTGCCTCTTCCATTTCTAAAAAAAGTAATAAAATAATTAATTAAAAAGAATCACAGGTAAGTAAGCATACAGTCAATTTAACAGCTGGCTGAAGTAAAAAATACCTAATCAGCTATTCCTCTGTGCATTTATCACACAGAAGAATAACTGAAGAATGATGAATATTTCCTAAAACATTTTTCTGAGGCAATGTGATTAATGTATCAGGACTGTGTAGCTTGGGGGTGTTTAGAGAAAAGAACGAAATCAGCAGCTTGACTGTAGCATGGGGGTTCAGATAGACCTTTCAGAGCCGAATTCTGCCTTTGTCCAGGTTCGTGCTAGTCTAACTCCAGTTGTTATAATCTCAGGAGATGGGAGCCTTCAATGTAGAATGGGCTTGGAGGGTCCTTACACTAATAGTATACCTGACATCATTATTTTTCCCTGGATTGGTCCCCAGGTAGAAGATAAATAGAGCCTGAAAACCTTCAGGCTAAACTGGAGTGAGACAATCATGTTCCAGTATGCCAGTTAAAACAAACAAACAAAAGGTAGAGCACATTATGGAAAGTTTCACCAGTGTTTCAGCAGTGTCTTTCAGGCCTGTGCTGAATTAATATATTCACTCCTTAACATATAGCATATGCGACCAGAAATAAGTAGTAACACTGAGTCTGTGAGAGAAAGGATCAAGAGCAGGATTTTGCCTAGAAGTCTGGATGAAGTACATATGGGGTCTTTTATTTATTTATAATAATTGGCATTAAGAACAGCAGTTTGGACAAGTGGTAAGAAATGTAATTGATTACTTTCCCTTGCACGTAATGGTTTAGATTATGGTGGCTGGTGTTTCTAATGGGTCATCTGGAAATGAATGAAGAAGAGTATTCCTCTGAGCACTAAAGCATACATACCTGTGAGAAGTGCATCAATTGTCTCCACTACATGTCTTGCATCTTCCATTGTGAAACACATTGGTGGTTTAAATTTTAGTATATTTCTGTGGGGTCCATCTGCACTGAGAAGGATTTGATGCTCTTTCAGCCTGTGGAAAGAAGAAACATCTGTGTTAGACACAGGTATAAAACTATATTGTGTCCTGTCAGACAAACCCTTGAGGCTGAGTTAGATTTTGAAACTTTTCTTTTTCTAGTACTGTGTTATCAAAAGCTACACAAATTTAAACTGAAATTAATGACTAACTGCTGGGGAATATTAGGAGGGTTTGATCACTGCATATAGTCTTTAGAAACCATTTACTTGTAAATAAGGTGAAGGGCTTCAGCTGTGGCTGGTGTTCGCTTTTGTTGATCTTTCACCAGATCCACTCCAACAAACAATCCAACACCCCTGGAGTAGAGAAAAAAAAATACAGACAAGTGAAATCCAGTGTCAGTAACCCAAGCCTTCTGCTGCAAATGCAAAACCTGTTTCTAAAAACTGCAATCCCTTCCCTGGGGTGCAAGCGGGGAAGGAGCAGGAAAGAGGAGACTTTCTCTTTGGTCGTCTTTTGGCACTGGCTACTTCAGACAATCAAGTGGGATAACAGATATTTCTGGATAAATCAATTTAGCTGGCTTATTAAGGCTACATGGCCAGTTAAGAATGATAGAATAATTTTCTTTCTCTCTTATCCTGCAAACCTCAAGCCAGGGAGCTGTGGAAGACAAATAACCAAAAACAAGAACTAAAAAAGCGCCACAACACAACTCCCTGCCCCAAAAACCTGAAGGCAATTATCTCGGTAGTAACATGAGATGAGGAAAACCCACACTAACATCTCCAAATGAAATGGACCAGAGATTTGAATAAGGTCTCCATCGTCCCAATAGTGTGCTGACAACTGGGCTATTGCACGTGGATGGCTCTTCTCTCCCAGAGCTTTTCCAGTGGCTATGCTTACACCTAACTAAGCAGATGGATGGATGACTTTTTTGAAAAATGCACTGCCTTACAGTATCAGTTTTGGGTAGTCCATTTTAAAAAAGAGGTGTAGCATAATCATGACATAATGTTTCTGTGTTCCCCTCACCCTAAACTTGTTTATTTTTCTAGCACAGTTATTCTTCTCTGACATTGCTGTAAGGCACCTACCTGATATCTCCCACTAAGGGGTGTTTCTCCTTTTGCTCAGCCAGCAACTCCAGGAGGTAATTTCCTACACGTGTAGCATTTCCTTGGAGATCTTCTTTTTCTATTACCTCCAGCACAGCCAAACCAATAGCACAAGACACTGGATTGCCTCCAAACTGACAGTAAAGACAAATAGGAAAACAAAACCCATCAGAAACGTTCATCTGTGTCTATTCATGTAGTTTTCACTTGCCCCTCCTGCTTGGCATGTTGTGAGGAAAGCTTGAAGTGGTGGTGATTTTGTGCCGCGCAGGCTGTGGAGCACCATGCCCACCACTTTGGGCAGTGTAAGAGGCCCAAGAGAGGGGCTCCCTCTTCCTCTGCTTCGGGTTTCAGTAATTTGAAGATTTCACAGCTGAAGCATTCAAGCTGCTCTCACGGTTAGCTGATTGCATATGCAGGCAAAATATTCCTGTGAAGAGCAGTGGGTGACTTCTTGAACCAGAGGGTGTAAACTCCAGGGGGATTCATGGTAGCTGGGAAGAAGGCCCAGTCACAGAAGCAGAAAGAACACTCAGTAAAGAAGAAAGCCGTTCCTCTGTGGCATGCACGCAGCTCAAATGTTTCCTGGTAAAGTGTCACTGTTTTGTTAGGTAACAACTGCAGAGCAAGGTCTGCCAGGGCATGAGCCTCACCAGCACAGAGCCTATCCCAGAAAATGAAATTTTACACGGTCAACATTTCAGAGTGGGGAAGAGAGAGAGAGAAAAGTAAGGAAGAATTTATTTGTATGAAGGTGAGCTGAGATGCATGACTTGCCAGAGAGCTCGTGCTGGTCCACATTAAGATATGGTACTCAGTACAGAGCATATTTCAAAGCCTCTACACTTGCTTTTAGACCTTAGACTGTGGTTGACTCGAACTCTTAGTAATGTGATGCAGTAATGGATGTAGATGTTAGCTGAGTCACCTGAACAACTTTTAACTGCTAAATGCAGACCAAAAGAAAAAAAGGCATACCTTCACCTACGAACTTACTGTATTGAAATACTCCATTCCAGAGGCACCAAAACTTTCAGCGATTTCCCTTGTTGTGACCACACAAGACATAGGGTGGCCATTGCCAATGGGCTTTCCCATGGTGACAATGTCAGGCACAAAGTCTTCGCCTTGCAGTTGGAACGCCCAAAAATGCTTCCCAACTCTGCCAAAGCCAACCTGGACCTCATCAGCTATGAACAGTCCACCCGCTGCACGCACATACCTGAAAACAAATAGAATAGTTTGAATGGCTAGTGCTGCAGTACATGTCTTGGGTAGGCAATCTAGGACAAAGGAGTTTGTATTACACAAAGTCTCCAGTGTCAGACCAGGTTAGGAAAAAAGGAAAGAACGTGGCTGCTGAAACACAGCTATAGCTATTTCAATTGATAAAATTTTTAGTTTGCTAAATGTTAAGAAAAAAAAATCTGGTATTTTGATGCAAATTAGGGGTACTGTAATGGTACTGCAGGGTTGTATCTATGATGGTTCAACTTCATCTTCTATCAAACTTATGGCCTGAGGATTAAAGGTAGAAAAGGAAAGACAATTATCCAGCTCAAAACAGTTAGTCAGGTGATGTTCCATAAAAGGTAGAAGTGGAATCATACTCTTCAAAAAGTAGAAAGGAACCACATACAGCCAAGAACAACAGAGGGTGACAGCTGAATTGATTGGATAAGCCCATAGTGAAAAACCTGTTTCTTCTTTGGTTAATTTTCCAGTTGTGCCCTTTTGAAGTGATGTACGTACTCTGCCACTTTCTGGAAATAGCCCACAGGTGGAATTACTTGGCCTCCACAGCTCTGCATGGATTCGGCTATGAAGGCAGCAATCTACAAAAAACAAACTCAGGTGAGAGCTGTGTTCATCTACTCCACCTTTGCACAAACATCTAACAGTCTAGAAATAAATGTTTAAATGTATGCCTTAATTTAATCACGCAATGGGTTGGACAACTGAGGGCTCTTTAGAACAGCTATGGTTAAAGAATTTATTCATTTTGTAATCTGGGGTGCCCAAATTTGCAGTAGCCAGGGCCACCTTTGTAACCTGATGGGAATACAAGGACCTTCGTTCAGCCCTAGTCCTACAGCTGTTGAGGTGGAAAACACCTACTGGTGTCAGTGGACGTTGGATCAGGCTCCTGGGAGCTCTGTAAATTTATTTACAAATTTCAATTTACAGGAGACACACAACAGTGTTTGCCATTTTCCCCAAGAGGTTAATGAAACTTGCTTAATGCCAAGGCTCTCCAGTAACATGTATATGTTGTGATCAGCTTTGTTCAATCCTGAACACCAGGTAGAGGTGGGTAAAAGCTGAACTGTAAGATGACCTGAGGCTACACTTTGGGCACCCCTGCCTAATGCAAACAACTACACAAGTAAAATGTCAGCATGAGGCACTTGACAATAGAGGAGAAAAATTCTACAGGTGAAATAATTCCAGTTGCTAGGAATGAAAAAGAAAGTTATTTCAAGTCAGGAAGGGTAAGAGCAGCAGATCAGATACACTGGAACATCAAAATTCGTTTCTTGTCAACAGCAGAGGTCTATGCAGCAGAGATACGATATTACCCCAAAGTCTCAGCATAAGTCTGCTATTTAAGGGATTGCATCCCCACACCACTTGTGAACCCCTCCCTGAGCATCAAGAGGTCTCTCTGGGCTGGTGCAGTCTTCCTGGAAACAAGGCCGAGCAGTAACGTGTAAAGAACCGTATACTATATTTGAAGAGGCATGCTACAGCCAAAGAGTATGAAGCTTCCCATAGCATGTGAGGCTTAGCCTTTAGCACAACTTGTCCTGCCACAGGTCTATGTCACCAAAACCTAAGAAATATGCAAAAGAAAGGAAACAAGGGAAGAAAAAAACAAAACTATCCGTTAGTAGAGAATAAAAAAAAGTTGATGAAGAAACTAAAAGAAGAGTGATGTAAGTCCATTGGACTAGAAGGGAACATGTTGTTCCAATCTCCACTGAAGTCTTCTGTGACTTCAGTGGGATTTGGATCAAGCCCTACATGTCTCAAAACACTCATGCCATCATAAAAAACATTAACACACATTTTAGGTAAACCTGTTCAGAAATTGTTGGTTTTTATCAAGGTCATACTGTATATGATCGAAAGGTTCACCTTTTTGGATGACTCCAAAGTTATCTTAAGCTACTAGACTCAGAAATGTAGTATCAAGATTTTATCTAGTATATTTTCTCCATGTCCTGGAGACTTTTATATATCCTTGCGAGAATTTGTGATGTAGTTTCTCAGCTGACCTCAAAGCTTGCCCTAAGATATTTACAATCTACTGATTCAATGCATAAAAAAGGAAATTAAACTGCTTTGGTTGTAGCTGCTTATTTAGAACTGTATTATTGATCCTTTCATTGATGTCTAGAGAAACTGTGCTAAGAGCATCAGGTAGAAAAATGGCCCATTTTGACCACAGCACCCACCACAGAAAAATGAAGGGCAGGGGGAAGCAAGGGAACATGAGTAAAGAAACATGTCCTTAGTTGCCTGTTTCATGCCCCCATGTCACACTTTATAGATGAAGCCTCAGCATTTCTAGAGCACAAGACACACACCTTGCGTCCATTCTTCTGTGTTTCTTCAATAATCTTTTTCACCTCTTCAGCATAAGCACTTGCTGGATCTGGGTGGTCTTCCCTATATTTTCCTCTGTAGATATCTGGAGAAGGAGCCTGAAAAGACCAATTTTTTTTTTTTTTTTTTTTTAAGCCCATCCTTCTGTGAAACATTTGCTTCCTTTTCTATTGCTCTGAGCTTTTGTCTTTCCACACAGATAGATAATAGGAGTTAGTACAGCCTGAATTTCTGCATGGTATTGCAAAAATGCTTACAGGAGCTTAAACTCAATCCCGCCCTGTGATGTGTTCAACATTACTGGATGCAACTGTTGAAAAAGCCATCATCTACCTCATCCACCTTTCAAGACTGTCCCTCCTCTCCCCCAAGACACAATACTGAATCCTGGTCCATCATTTTATTTCAGATTCTTGCAGAAAGATCCATTTCTGCAACTGGAGAATGGGGTTTTCCAGTCTGTCACATCCCTTCCAGCGTCCTAGTCATGGTACGAATCTGTATGACCTTCAAGCCTCTACAAACAGTGTTGGCAGATGTTCAGTAAATAAGAGAAAGGAAGTGGTATAAAAAGGTGGATACTACTTTGGCAGTGTGGTTAATGCAAGGAGGTCTAGATAGGAAAGACCTGCTTGGTGTACATCTCTGGGCTGAGAATGATTTTTGTCTTTGTAAGATACACAAGTGCAGGCTGAAAATCAAACAGTATCAGCTGGACACCCATGAGCTCTATACCCAGATCTGTGTGAACCTGTGGGGTCTGCCTTTCCAGTCTTTCAAAGTAGACTCAAAAGTCCTGCATATCTTCAGTCAAACCAACACAACAGATACTGGCTAATTTCTTCAAACTGTGTAACTACACAGCGCAGTGACTCAGGAAACTTGTAGCACTCTGAAAGAAATCAGCCTCACAGCTAAAATACCCTCTTAGAAATCCAAAAGCAAACAATTTTGCTGTATTTAATCCACTGACAAACAGCCAAGTATATGTACTCTAGCATCAGCAAAACAGAATGAAAGCATATTTACACCAGAAGTGGGTAATTCAATATGCTGCATAACAGGCATAAAAATGACAAAAAGCAAAAAACTACACTTACCACATGCACAAACTCCTTCTTGCTGTCCTTTCCCAGCTGATTAAATTTATAGGGACTGATGTCAATCAGAGACGTAACATGGCCATGGTAAGCACTGCATGAGTGTTAAATATCGAAGTCACTTTTCACCAAATATACAGAAGAGCTAAATTTACAACTGTGCCCATAAATAATCCAGAATAAGCAACTGTATCTGCAACACGGTAGCACTGTTTGTGAAGGGATCTTGATTTAATTTAGTCTTTCTCTCAAAGGCAATATGAAATTGCTGCCGACTTTAATTCACTAGCAAGACTGGAACCAGGAGGTTTTTTTTTTATTCTTGCATAACATCAAGTACCAGCATGAGGACAGACCAAGATGACCCATGGACCGCACTGCCTCTAAGGTGGCTGCCCTAGCAGCCCTACCTAGCAGTTGAAGTGGGGGTCCAGTTCCCTCATTTCCAGCCTGTGGACTCCACTCTGGCCAACCCAAGCTTTGCAAGCTAGACCCCAACACCATTGCAAAGACTCTCACGAGCATGCATTGCATTGGGAAGTGGGGATCTTATGGAGCAGCAGCACACCACTACCTGCCCCAACGGCCCTACAGTCTAGACTGTTTGGCAGAAGCCGCTTTCAGGAGCAGGATGAATATTGTTTGAATATAAAAGCTTTATATTGCAGAGTATGCTAAAGCTGGTTACTACTGAGGCCAACTTGATTTAGAAATGAGGAAACAGAGCCTTTTGAACCTAAAGCATGTAGCAGTTTCTTTCAGGGAATAAACACTTTCGTTCACCCATAAACTTGAAGCGAGGGTAACCTCAAACCAAATCAAAGACATGTCACAATCTCATAGTAGCATACACGTAGGGTAGAGAGGATGTTTTTTGAACTCCTTTGTCTTCTTTACACCTTCTTACTAGCCAGTCAACAAAATCTGCTAATGGACACAAAGAAAGGACAGAAAGCCCACCCTGACTGGGATGGTAGCTATGGCAAAAGCCTACAGAGCCTTGGGACCTGGGCAGAGAAATACCCTGTGGTGTTCAGAAAGACAAGACATGGCAGTGAAACAGTGACAGAGCCAGCTCCATCCTCAGCCTCTCCTGATGGAAACTACTCTCAGTGGCTCCAAATCTTGGCCACGTGAGTCAAGGAAGGCTAAAAGGGATCTGAGCACGGCTGAGTCAAACAACCTTTGTGCCGTTCAGACAGACACATGTGCTCTTGCAGTTGCTCTGGCTGGACTTTCTAATCACAGCCTGAGAAGAAGATCCAGCTCTACAGCAGCGTAACCAACCCTACAGCTGCATCTAGGATATGGAAACCCAGAGACGTGGTCGGCCACCTTCCCCATGGCTGACGGCCCTCTCAGTGCCTCCTGATTTTGGAGCTGCTTGGTTTTGTGTGTGCACTTGTGCTCACTGGAGGAGATCTGAGCATCGGTGCAGCACCATGGCAGAGCTACAGGATCTTTCTTCTTGACCACTGAATATTTATTTGTACAAAAAGAAACATGTCCAGCAAGGTGTGACAAACAGAAGGCCCTTTTCTAGAGCAGCCCAGTGACCAGACCACTCATTGACACTGAAAACCAACATTCAAGTCTCTGGCCTGAATTGCTTTGGGAGGCTCTGTGGGAAATGCCCTATAACAGGTGATTGACCTTCTAAGGTGACTGACAAGCTTATTTTTCAGAGATCTTCAAAACTTGCATTTATCCAAATGTGGAAAAGGGATTTCCTGACCTGTTCTAGTATGAAAGCAACAAAGCTTTTCTTTCAGCAGGCAGTGAACTACAAACAGCAGGGGGTTGCTGCAAAGCTGCTTCTGAAGTAATGGCAGGAGTTGCTGGCTGCATTCACATAAGCTACTCTACATACTTACTTTTCAAGGGTGATCACGTCTTGGTGCCCATGGTACTGCCGAGCCAGTCGTAAAGCAAGATCATTTGCTTCAGACCTGCATAGTAACAGATACAGCCACAAAATAGTGAGGAAGCACTTCCAATTAAAATGGTATTCTGACACAGAAGAGGAGGCATGGGCCTAATGGATATAATAAGTCAACACAGCAGGCTCTGTTACTATACAGATTACAATGCTAAGGTTGAGACCGTAAATGCCATGTAAGAGGGCAAAGAAAAAACAGCTCTTTGTGTAAACAGCAAACAAAGAGATGCTTTCTTTCCCTCCTCCAGTTTGCTTGTAGACATTTACCTCCTCTTGGTACAAATGAGACTGCTTTGCAGCTGAGAGCACAATGCAGCCACCAACCCTCGAAAGGCAACAGTGTGCCAGCCCCATCTCCCACCCTCCACAACAGCTCCATCCTCTCCAGCGCTTGCACCACCAGGCAGCCGAGAATGCAGATCTGCTCTCCAGATGAAGACTCAAACTTCCAGCCTGACCCATAGCAGCCCCTATGCTCACAAGTCCCTGCAGGTTGTCTGTTCTGGCAACATAAGTGATCACAGACTAAACGGACCGCCTAAAGAAGACTACTCGTTTCCAAGGTCATATGCCAATTTACAGATAGCATTCACCAATCTGTACATAATGTTCACCAATCTGCAGTCTAATTTCCTTTTCTTGCTTTTTCCCTCCCTTTTTTTGCATAGCATTCAGTAGACCAGTTTCATGTTTTGGCTCTCTTGCATTGAGCCATCACACTAAATATGACACCTGCAAATAGGAAGGATCCTTCGATCAGTACTGGAAATATTATTGTTGCTTATTAATAAGTCCTATTTAGTAAGATTTAGACCCAGCTGTTCTGAGTGTCCATTTCAAACAGAAGCAAAATAGTCATAATGGAAAAAAAAAAATACTCAGACATACCCAGAGTTAACAAAATAGCAAACAGAGAGTTTCTCAGGCAGGGTGGCTGTAAGACGCTGTGCGTACTGAACAAGGTTGTCATGCAGGAACCGAGAATTTGTATTGAGCAGTTCCATCTGTTTTGTTGCAGCCTTTATCACGTGTGGATGACTGTGGCCAACTAAAGAAGAAAATAATGAGTTATTACTAGCAAGCAGTCAGTTACTGAACCACACAAAGAAATTCAGAGAAGCACTGTGAACATCATCACTTGGAAAGAAGTGTGTTCTGATTCCTATTAGAAATGAAGCAATAGAAGCAGTCCTACAAGTTAAACTGCTTACCATGAGCAACGTTGTTGATACAGTCTAAGTATTTTTCTCCTTTGTCATCAAACATATATTGGCCCTGAGCACGCACTATCTTCAGAGGGTCCTTGGCAAAGAAAACTTTGCAGGAAGGCCTAAAAAAAAAAAAATTATAACACCATTTTAGTTTTCTCAGTTGTTCCCCCTCCTTTGAGTGTTGAGGGGGTTGATCTTCTGCAGCTCTGGAGACAACTGTCACCCTCTGCGAAGAGCTCGTGAGTGGTTCAGATGGTGGTCAAGCAGTGCTCTTCCCAAAATTAAAAACAGGCCCTGCACACCTCCCCAGGCACAGTGGGTACAGAAGCAGGTCTTTAATAAGGGCGTTTTCAAAGCATGACTCTGTCTGCAAGCGGTTTCACAGGAGCACAGTGATTGCAAGTCATTCCAGGTCCTTACATGTCCTGTTGTGTTTCTATGCTGTAGCTCTGTTTGTTTACATGCCTTACAAACATGTATGCCAATTAACTCGCTGGGAATAAAACTAAGCTGTTAAGCATTATTTTATACTATAGCCAAAAATTCATTATGCAATGGATGACTGTACCGAATAGAGGTCAAATTCAAGAACAAAACACTAATGCCTTGCAGGCTTTATTTTCAGAGGTGCTGAGCAGGTCCTAAAAAAATCTCACTATCTCATCCTGACTGGTTTGGATAAAATCTTTAAAAGCAGCTTTTCATAAGCACCTAAATCACACTGGCTTCCCGCAAAACTCAAGCTCTTTGTAAAATTTTCCAAAGTACTCTTTAAACACTCTTTTTTTTTTTTTTTTTCCTCTTGGAGAACATGCCATCTATGTAATTATGTTGAATGGTATCACTGAGTGGAAGGGAGGTCTTCTGGCCTTGGATAAATAGTTATTTCCAGGTAACTCAAAGTTATTGTCAGATATATTGAGACTATGAACTTGTAAAGACTAAGTGTGACTCCTAGGAAGTGATTTACCTTCTTTCTCACAGTTTCCAGCCCCATTGCATAGATCTTTTGTGACATCTTCGGCTACTCCTTTGGTACACTTTAAAAGCTGTGTACATCATCTCTGGCCATTTCTTGACTAGTTTTTTTCTTCTGTAACGTGTCAGTCCATTCTGTGAAAGTTTCTTTTCCTTCAGCCAGCACAGCCCAATCCTATAATCCTTGCACAGGCAAGAGTCCCTTAACATTGAGCTGGCCCCTAAATAGAGGTTGCTGTGCACGCTTGATGAGGCCATGACTTTCATGAATCTTTAGTGAGCTTTCTATACATGCCCTGCATTTAGGATACAATCAGCAAATAGCACTGGTTTCAACAATCTGGACTTATTTTTCACTCGGTGACAGCTACTGAGGAAAGAATTAAAGCTGCACGTTCTGGAGGAACTAATATTGCGATACAGTGGGGTAAGACATGTGCCCAGCCAGGAGTGTTGCTCAGGCCACAGCTGCGGGCAGCCTTCCTGCACCCCCCCAGTTAGACTCAGTTTAAGAAATCTCCTCATTTAACAGAGACGTCTGTTTTTCAGGAGCATGCAGTTTATTCACACCCTCCCCCTGCACAGCCGCATTTTAGCCATACACCTGGGTACCGCGCTCTGGCTGCTTGCTTTGATCTGTTAAAAAAGTGAAGTAGCGTTTGATGTGCGGTGTTTTAATGACTGCATTCCCTCCGCCCGCCTAGGGAATTACAAGTGGCCCATAGATTTGGCAAGCTGAAGGGCTGACAGGTCAGGTCGGGTCGGGTCGGGTCGGGTCCGTCCACACCCCCCTCCCCACCCCCCGCGGGGGCTTGCCGTGGGGCCGGAGGGGCCGCCCAGCGCTCTAAGCCCCCCCGGGCAGCGCCGAGCGGGTCCGGCCGGGCGCTGTCACCGCCGGGGGGGGGGGGGGGGGCAGGGCAGGTGCAGCTGCCGGAGACCTTCTTCCTCCTCCTCCTCCTCCTCCTCCTCCTCCTCCTCCCCCCCCCGCCGCCGGCCCTACCCGATGTGCTTCCTCCGCAGGGCGAGGGTCTCGGCCTTGCTGTACCGCTCCTCCATCCCGCCGGCCCGCTCCGCCCGCGGGCTCCCCGCCTCTTATGCCGGCTCCGGCCGCCGCCAAACCCCTCCTCCCCGCCCGCCGCCCTCCCGCTTTCCCCGGGGGGACGGGCCCGGCCGCGCCCCCACCGGGATTGCCTTTTGGGCCCACTCGTGATTCCTATTTAGGTAAGGCTCCGGCGCGGGATTGCCGCCGCGCCTTGGAGTTTTTTCCGGCGGTGCCAAACGGCACAAACTTGCAAAAAAGAACCGACCTGGTGCGGGGCAGGCGGGCGGCCGCCCTGCTCCCACCCGCGAGCGTGCCGTGCCGTGCCGTGCTGTGCCGGCGGTGGCTCGCCTGTCCTCGGTCATTCTGGTGGTCAAAGCACTGCTGCTGCGGACATCCTCGGGGGGGGGGGGGGGGCACCACGCGGTTGATTTAATCAAAATCAGGGTCGTAAGTCAAGGACCTTCACAGCTGCGTAACTTCCAGAACCTGTTCAGAAGTGTAGGCTGAGATACATACTTGTATATGTCCATCAAAGCCAGTGTCTGTATTTCTTGTAAAGCGGGGTGAATTAGTAAGAAAGAGCTATGGTTTTATGCATGTAAGTAGAAAAGGGCTCTAGCCCTGGTGCTCTGATGCTTTGGTACGCCCTTTTCAGTCCGGCCAAGACCTAAGTATAACTGGTCCTATGATCTCTTTCTAACCACAGCGCCAGCATAGAAGTGATTTGCTCGAATGTGGCATTTCTTCGTGGTTACCCTTGATAACCATCTCACTGGAAGTCAAAGCCCATAAGAAAAAGAGGGGACGATTTCCTGGGGAAGAAAGGCAGAATTCACATCAAGAGGCATCACATTTCAAAACAGCGAAGCTGCTGGTGGAGCACCTCAGCTTTACCTTCTCCCTGCCACAGATTCACCCTCTCCTCCGAGCTGCGTGGGCAGGCAGCAGCAAAGCTGCGCCTACTTCCCTGCCACCCCATCTGTAGCTCGTCTGTGCCACCTGCAGCGCTATGTTTGGAAGAGTTTTCAGAGAGCATATGTAAAGCCACACAATTTCCTGTGCTGATGATACTTGTCTTTTCTAGATCAGTATCCAGCAAGTCATCCCAAGTTTTGCAGATGGAAGAAACACACCTCCTGATTTTTACATTTTTTTATATCTCTGCCAGTAAGCTACCTTTCTGCTTCTCTAGTCAAGCGTTTCTTTTCCTACGGGCGTTTTCTTGAGCTTCTTCAGACAGTTTTAATTTTGAAGCTCCGCATCTTTCACATTCCTGCATTTGTGCTCCATTGGAAACCTTGCCTCACCAACCAACAAAACAGCCATGTAGCAGAAGTGGTAGGAGGCACCAGCAGCTACACCTCTATATCCCAGCAGAGACAGCAGCTGCCTGTCTTCAGTGACTTGTCCAGGCAGAAGAAGGTATGGGCTTAAAAGATCTGAGGGAGTTGTCAAAGCTGTCAGCTGGGGCAGTATTGGACAGGCAGCGATGAGATTCATTGATGGGTCTCAAGAAGAGAGCAGGCATTTAGATCTGCTAACATCCAAGTCGAGCCTAGGATAGAGCCTGTCAGGAATGCTGTCTGCAATGCTTTTCCATTTTGCCTGCGTCTCTGAAAGCTGGGGAATGATATTTAGCATAGGGTAGATGTAGTTCAAGTTGTACACGTTATATACTAGACCTAGAACAGTGAAAAATCTCAGCTGTTTATGCTGACCTGCCCAGTCTTGCTCGCACAGAAACCCTGGACCACAAACAGATTTAAGGGATATGCAAGCTACTGTGCTTCTACTCCTTTACAAGCATGCGTCGGCAACCAGCCCTGCTTGTATCGGGGCTTTTTGTTCCAGGTTCAGCAAAAGAAAGTTTGTTCACAGCTAGGTTAGTAATTGCTTTAAGCAATATTAAACTTCATCAGGAAAGCTCAGAGTGTTAGGTGAAGTAGCTTGTTAGAAGGCGAGGGGGTTGCTTCTCTGTTCCTTCACAGCCATGGAAAGAGGCTTAACAATGAAGAAATTATCCCTCCCTCTTGGCTCATAGTTCTTGCACGCTCTTTTGATATTATCAGCAGGAACAAGCCTGCCAAGTCTCATGTGTAGAGCAGAGGAGGTCTCTCCTCCCTGATTAGCAGAGAGATACCCTGCACGAAACACAGGGCTTTCCAGCACCTTGTCACTTGGCTTTTTTAGACCTCTCCCACTCCTTCCACTTGCCCTCATAATGCTGTGGAGTAAATAGTAGCAGCTATTTCTCCATGGTATAAAATAGTTTCTTTTTTTTTTTAAATACTTTTGTTTTGTTTTTAAAAAAACATACTGTTTTCTCCATCCTGCTCTGTTTGCTTCCTGAACATTCTAATTGATGGGTTTTTTCCACACTTGCTTAAGGACTTTGTCCTGGCAGGGTATCAGCAACCAGCAGCCTGGTTTCCTGTATGAATGATGAAAAGGGGTAAATATTTTTTAGAGCTATTCAAAGTATCCAAGTAAGGTGGCTTCATCTCCCCATTTAACTGTTTAAGGAGTTACAGTACTTCTGAAAAACAATGTACTGCTAGTGCACCCTGAGAAGCAAACCCATTACAGATGGCCAGTGGAAAATGATCTGGGCTGATGTTTCAGTACAGAAAGGCAAAAAGACAGACAAACCATACCCATCTGCACCTTCTCAGGGACAGCCAGCTGCTTGGCACTTACTCTGAAAGGGGAATGGACTTGCCTGCGAGTTGATGCGGTGATCGGTCCAGCAGGCCCCTGAGTCAGTGGAGCACAGGGTGTGTTCATTAGGTATAAATAGGCCAAGGGTAAGGCAGAAAAGAGCAAGATTGTGTTACTTACAGAGCTTCATGGCAGCATTGCTTTCCAGAGCCATTTGCATGCTTGCTGGGTCCTGGATAATTTTTGTTGAGAATCATTTCAGTGCTGAATGTGCCAGTGGTGGTTGCAGTTCCAGATTTTTAAATGGCGAATTTGTTCTATACGCATCTTTCTGACACAAGCTAATTCATATAATAATGAGAGTTGATACTTTAGATTTTTTTTTTTTTTTGGCCATATTTGGTTTTATCAGTTTTATCTGAGCCAGAATCAATTACCTCACAACAATCTCAATATGCCAAAGAGAAGAGAGCTCCTAAAAGCTTGCAAAAACTTGCCGGGTACTTGGTAGCTCCAGGAGGGAGCAGCCAGACAAAGGTGATGCCAGTGAGAGCTCATGACTGCTCAGGTTGGGTGTGGGCACTTGGAAAAATTAGTCAAGCCGTAACCTGCACATACAAAAACAATCAGGATATTTATTAGTTATTGAACATTCTGTCTTAGCGTAAGCACATGAAAAACCTGCATCTTGGTTGATGTGACAGGAGCTGCGTCCACCTTTGATCTGAGACAAACTAAAGCAGCTTGAGTACAACTATACTAGCAGACTGTGATCTCTCTCTGACGAGGTTTATGTACAGTGTTTTCCTGAACACTTCAGGTTATGTGTATATATATATTTGTATGCATGCATATATATGTACACATATATTTATATATATGTTCAGATAGACATATATATACATACATATATATGGAGCATCCAAGCTCCGAGTTTTGAGCAAGAATCCAAAACCACTGTATTTTTCTACTGCAGCCTGGAGAAGGGAGAGGCCAATGCCCTACGAGTACTCTGTCTGGAAATTAGCAGAAGCCAACACAAGACAAATTAGTAACCCTGGGAAGACAGAAAGACTGCTTGCAGGAACATGACTTAAATGTTTTGGCATTCCCTTGTTTGTTTGCTTTTAATATTTATTTGAGTGCAGTTGTTACTACTTGCTGAAAAATGAATGCTTTGTCAGGTCCTTGTTTTGTTTTGTTCTTTTTGTTTTTAAACATTTCTTTGTGTGTGGTTATTATAATTGAACCCCTAGGTTAGGTGAAGCTGTGTGAGATGAGGATATAAAAAGCCACTTCTGTTGCATTTTGTTGACTTCTGCAGTGTCCTTATTACAAATGGGTAGGGATTAGCAGGTTTAGTAGGTCCACAAAGCAGAGTTGGATGTGAATAATGGCCTTTAAGTATTTAATTAAGAGCTCCATTTAAAAAAAATTAAAATGAGAGGGAGAAGAGCAGGCATTTCACATTGCAGCCCTGCGTGTGCTTTGGCACGTCACAAAATTTTGGAGGTGGTATCTGGATAGGAAGGAATGCCAGAGGAAAGTTGCGTCCCATGAGTATGGTAGGATGTGAAGGCTGTAGGGTACCGGTCAGCTGAAGTTTGAGTTCAGAGGGAGCGCCATACTGAAAAGTAACAGGGAGGCAGTAAAAGGACTGAATGGGAATTCCCACCCACAGACAGCTAGCTCTAGCAGCAGCCAGAGTGCATTGGTTGTTACCGTACTGGTAATGACACTACCAAAAATACGTGGACTGCCGGCATAGTGCTTATGGTGACTTGGCCAACATCAGAGTAGCTATGTCACTGAGAGGGAAAAAAGCAGCAACTGTCCAGAACATACTTTGTGTTTGTTTCTTGGCAGGACAGTTGCACCGGCACCTAGACCCGCCTTCCCTCCTCTACGAAAGGAGAAAGGAGAAAGCTGGAAGGAAGAAAAGGTCGAGAGCGACCGCGGCAAAAGCGAGGACTTGGCCCGGGTCAGGACTGCCGGGCTGGTGTGGCAGCAGCGCTCGCAGCCCTCGGGGCCGCACATGCAGCACGGCAGAGCAGCGTCTGCTCTTGGCATCGCCAGGCACTTCCTCAGGGACACTGAGCACGTTAAGCTCTAAGTACCTCATCTGGGAAAGGGAGCAAAGCTATTTTTAGTCCCCCCAAGAGTCTAAAACAGAGCTAGATAAGATTAACGGACATTTGTGGAGATTACCAAGAGTTAAAAGTAGAGGTCAAACTCCCACGGTGCTCATTCTCTCTTTTAGCCTAGAGTGACTACATTTTTGAGGTGAAGGAAGGGGAAACAATGGGGAGCGTTTTGTTTGTCTGAAATCTTTGGGGATTTAAAACCCCCAAACCTTTAAATAATGCTATGAAGAGATTACAGCTGATGCCCAATGTTTTATTTTTCAAAAAAAGTCCTTTGTTCAAGGAGACTCCTGCAAAAATGTGTTGTCTTAGACCAGGGTGCTTGAAAATATACCATTTCAGAATAATTATTATGCTCCATCTTTTCTGAACAAACTGGATTTGTGGTAATACAGACCTTCACATTTTCTAGCTTGCGCTGTTACTCATGACACTGCCTGTGTACATCTTTATTTCTCAGCAGTTCAGGTTTATTTTTCACCTTCAGTATTATAGAAAGGGGAGATCGGTGATTTTCAGCTTTATTTCTTTGGATCCTAGGATGCCTGGTGACTTGCCTAAGCAATAGTTTCAACTTCTGGTTAATACACAGATCCTTGCAGCTTTTCCAGAGCGAGGAAAGGCTCTAATTTTTGCAGCAAAGTTTCTTCCTTCCTTACTTTTGTGGATGCCCATAGCCTGTGCTGCCTGTTTAGAAAAGATGACTGAATGGACTTGGCTTTGAAGGGAAAAGACACATTAAGAATAGGAAGAGTGAGGTGGGGTTTTTTATTGCATGCTGTAGGAAAATGGAACATGTTGCAAAGGCCTTGATTTTTGTGTGAATGTGAATACTGACCGATAGGACCTGCACTAGATTTCAAACTACAGATTGGCACAATGCAGCACACACTTTTTCCAATCCAGACAGACTAGAATAATTTTTTGCACCAACATTAAGAACTTTATAACTATGCAAAATCAGCACCAATGGTTGGATTAATATTTTAATAATTACACACTTTTTACATTATGAAAATAAATCATAAATAGTGTAAAAATAATTCTGAAGATCAACTTCTCACAAGCAAGAAACAAAACCCGAAGTACAAAACCGAAAGAAAACAAAACAGTATTCAACTGAAAAACAAGGAGAAATTTTAATAATAAAAACAAAAGCATGCTGTTTGATAGGGTTCAATTAAGTCAGGACCAGAGGCCACAAGAAAGTGGTAATTAATAACAAATTAAAATGGGTGATTAAAACCTTGCAAGTCTTTACGCTACTCATCAAAAGAGGTCTCATGACATATTTACAGTGCTAAGACACTCAAAATACTTCTACTATTGATAATATGATACTGACCCATGTGTTTTTCCCCCCAAGCATTGTAATCCTTGCCAAATTACTTTTCTTTGTATTTTTATCTCTTCTACTGCGTTTATGAGACCATTTGGAATACAAAAATAACGGCACATATAGATGAACTTAAAAAAGTAAAAAATACAAATAAAAATATATAATATTTTCCAAAGGAAAAAGTCAGATACATACATCTTAGTAACATTTTTAAAGTTGTGTGATATTTTCCCAAACATGTACAATAATATAAGAATATCCACATATATGTTAACAATATGTAAAACATTCTTCCACCAACCCAACTCTTCATAATACTTCAGAGAAGTGTGCAAGTACCAATGGTATCTGGGAAATTCATACAATTTCTTTTTTAAATAGAAACAAGTAAAACACTAACGGTCCCAGGTTAAGTTAAGGCCCCCTGTTTTCCAAAGAAAATTCAATTTCCAAGCAGCATTGATAATTGGATGCATTTAAAAACAAAATGAAACAAAAACAACACTCCAAATCCTTTTTTTAAATACAAGCTCCACTTGTTTTGTGGAGTATCTTTTTCAAATTCTGTCAAAAATGATGGTGGCAGGCACTTGTTTCTAACAGCATTTAATGAAGCCAACCACCATGTAAAATATTTCAATAACAGAGGGTGCAAGAAAACCTTCATTTGTACATTACAGCAACATTCAGATCCATAAAAGCAAGTTGCAGAAAGGAAAAAAAAAAAAAATCAGGTGTTACTTTTAATTCTGGTCACTGAAATTGAATCATTTTTTGCAATGACTAAAACCTACTTTCTTTTGACCAGTATCTTTGCAGATACTTGTGTTTTGTGCGACTCTTTAGTGTGAAAATTTAGGTCTCTCATTAGGTAAAATACAGAGATTTAAAAACGTAATTTAAGATGGTCAAGCAGCAGGGATTAGGAAACTTGAAAGGAAAGGTCAACTTCTGCATGCCTTGAACATCTTCATCACATTCAATAGACTGGGAGTATCCCTGCAGTTCTTACTCACCGAAGTGGTCCTGATTCAGGCAAAACCCCACTGTTGAAGTTGGTAATAATCCCCTTGTTACTAAGCACAATACCTGGGTCCGTCCTTCTGCATGTCTTAAAGCGCTTTGCAAGGGAAGGATGCATCACTCTCTCCATTTCATTGCTGGGGAAAGGGAGGCACAGCCAATTGAAGAGCCTTGCATGGCTGAGCCCAGGTTTACAATCCTGGTTCTGTGGCAGTCAGTGGGACGGCTCTTTCTAAATCCCAACGGGATCCAGGATCCGAACCAACATCTCCTGACGTGGCCTTATGCAGCACCACCTTCCCACAAGGACCAAAGGTCTGCTCATCTCATTTAGGGTTGCATCGTCTCTTCTGCTGGCCTAACTGAGTAACTGATGCCGATGTGCACTCTTCCACGAGCGTAACGCTCAGTGGAGCCAATGCTAACTTTCCACACTGTACATGAATCTTAAGAATTATCCCTTTTTAAACTGTACTTTACACATGTGGACGTATATGGATTTGATCATTCTGAAACTCATTCATACTACTTACATGGTAGACTAGAAGAATATATAAGCAGCTGGATGAAGAGTGTCATTCTGCCTTGCTACACTATCAGAACGTGACATCAAAATCAGCAATAAATAAAAATATAAATCAAAAAAATACATTGTATCATTGTTCCATGAATTAACATTTCATGCTTTACCTCAGGAAAAAATAAAAAGGTGTCCAAAGCATCCTGAAAGAAAGATTCTCCATAGCTAATCTATGAATATGAAGACAAGGACCATGTATGTCAGACATATTCCATACAGTGCTTAAAAGACTTGCTGCTTCTGTAGCAGGACTTCGGCACAGTGTGGTTATAATACACTGGAGTAACAGATGATTACAAAACTTGGTATGAAACAAATACTAAAAACTCTCAAAGAAACAAGAATTAATCATACCTGAAAAAGTCAGGGATGTAGAAACTGTGTAGACTAATACCACTACACATTTCTACAACTGAAAAGACTGGTAGAGGAACTACTGTTCCTGTCACAAACTAAACAAAACAAATCATATCTATTTGGAGGAATGCTACTAAAAGATACAACAACACACAGGTGGATCAAACTGTAGCTTTGCCATCAAAAGAAAAAAGATATACTAGCACCAAAAATAGTTGCTTTTTAAACAAAATAAACATGTTGCAAGTCTTCACAGGGTGCTTTTCTTGATGAAATATTAAACACAATTCTTTTTTTCTTGTACTGAACATGCAACTTTTCTAGATACTGTTAGTTTTCATTTCAAGTCAATCTTTGAGATGCAAATATTAAAGTCAAATCTATAAATGTAGTTTAGCCTGTCAAATTAAATTGTTTATCTGCTGTTCACCCATGGTCATTGAAAGGGAATGAACCTTTCATGATATTGAACAACAGAGAAGCTTAAAAAAGTTAAGTAAGATTATTTGGGAAAAAAAAAGTATTCCTACCTGGTGGGAGTTAAATAAAGAAATTACTTTACAAGACAGAAAAGAAAGTGAATAAAGGTCCTTAAGTGTTTCTTCAGCAGGGTCTCAGTGTCAGGGAGTTAAAGGAGAATTGAGTTTTGACTAACGCTTAACAGTAGTGTCTATAATTATTTCCCGAATGAAGAAATCATGAACCAAGGTTCTGCTAGCTTTATTGATGCATATGAGGACAGAAATGGATGCTGTGAGGACAGTTTAAAAATACAGATATACAAATCTAAAAAATATGAAAGTGCTAATGACAGCATGCATTTAATAGCTCTTTAACTTGTTGCTATTTCTTAAATGAGTTGTTTGTGGACACTCTCAATATGGAATTGCTAAAACATCTAGCCAGATAGTAAACATCCTACTTGATTTTGCCTTTGAATACTCTGAGGGAGATTTAAAAAATATTTCGTCTTACTGTGTAATTGCCAGTATTTTATATTTTGTAAAAACACTCAACTTCCAGTCTTCACATCTATAATATACCTAGCCAAACGTACCAAGTCAGGACATAGGCATAAAAGACTCTTCTGTTAGGTGGGCAGCTTGCTCCTCAGCCTGTTGTTTTTTGAGATAGTGCTTCTTAAACAAGCAGACTAAAACTGGCAAGTCGGAGGGCTTACATGGTGCTGCTCTTGTCCCCTTTCTGGGAAGTCCCTCATTCACATTACTGCTGTAGCACTCTGATTATTAACACTTTATATTCAGTCTATTCCATGTGAAGGCTTTTACTACTGTAATCATGATTATTCAAACAGGTTAATACTTGCATCTCTGAAAATTTAAGCACAGAAAAACTTTTTTCCTCCTATCTCTGAACACTTGTTTATTTCTTACTATTGAAAAGATGGAACTGAGCAGTAAGAATATGTATATTCAGTATATGTATCTATATAGCGTTGGAATTTTGTTTTTATTTGTAAGGTACTACTAGATAGATGCCACTAAATTAATTTTTAGTTTAAAAAAATCTGTGGAAGATTTTCCCCAGTGCAAAGCTGGTTTTGTCTCTGATATACCAAAATGACAACAAAGATTTAGCAAAGTGAAAGATTGCATTATAGTGGCATTTCCATTGATCTGAGATTGTGAAGCAATATGAAAAGTGCAACCACAGCAGGTCCCCATCTTCACGCAATTTAGAAATGATGGAGCAAGGAAGAATGTGCATTCCAAGAAGGGCAAGGTGCCCGCACATGGATGGAGACAGGCTGCCTTCCTCAACGTTAGTTTTGGTCTACATATGAAAGACAACTCTCAGAAAAGTAACTAAAAAAGTTTGTGATCCTCCTGCTATACACTAGGAACGGAAGTGATATAAAAAGAATTTCCATCTGCCAAATATGGCACCATTTCTCATAAACTAATCTCTCAAACTAACTACAGTGCACCATATGAAGACTCAAAACTGGAAAAAATACCTTGTGGCAAAAACTACAAATGTGCACAAATTAAGTATTTATAGCAATAAAAAAAGTGGAGAAGCAAAACTTTGCCAATCTTTCTCTAGAAAGCTAGTAATCTGAACAGAAATGGAGAAATATCGACACCTTTAACAGTGTAGTGCGATGACAAGTATGCAGTGGTAATCACACAGACTTGTTTCTCTCCAATGTTTTTTGAGTAATAATGTCCACTAAGGTCACTGTAACAGCAGAAAAAGAACAAGATGAATAAATCAGTCTGTGAAACACAAAAATAAACTCTTTTTTAGACTTAAAGGCTTCAAAGACTCTGAAATAAAAACTGTTAATACTGAAACAAGATGAACACATGGCTTGAAGCATTTTCTTCAATGCCATCATCACAAATGTTGAATAGATTATTGAAATGCATCCTTTATGGCAACAGTTATGGGAAAAGGAAACAAAATTAACCATAACTTCCAAAATTCTGCAGCGAAGTTCAGCTAGTTTTGTGTAATTTAAACTGAATCACCTGAAAACCACACCATGGTACATATGTCTCTGGTCAGTTCCATTATCCTCCTCCTCCAGAGCATGTTCCGATTTATCCCCGCCTCAAGAATGCTTTTTCCTCCAGCAGTCCCAAAATACAATACGCAGAGCACATACTCTGTCCATCCTTGAGTAAGGTTGAGAAGCTTCTGGTCTCAGGCGGTGTCTGCCATCAAATGATCCCTGCAGCACCTCTGTAACCTCTTCAAACAACCCACAGAGAAGTCTGGTTTCTTCTTCAAACTTCTTTCCTCCTTGATTAAGGACTCGACAGGGCCTATCGTGAATGTCTTCACGACCGTGAGCAGTGCAAGGCAAACCGATGCTGATTAACAGGCGGGACCCTCTTTGATCAAAGGGGCCAGGTGACCCGCAAGACTGGAAGCCATCCACCTGCAGCTGGAACTCTATTCCCCAAAAATTCAAGGCCTCTTTCTATCCTCCTCTGGTTTATCTCTTTTTAGCAATAAGCCATGGTGTGACTCCCTTGAGATGACAAAAGGAAATGATTCAGAAGCTGGAATCAAAGGTCACCACGAGCAGCCATTTAGCACGTGACATGATCACACAACAAGCAGGTTTGGCACACAAACTCATGCTTTTAGTCCGTACAAGCAGATATGGTGGCATGAATCTGTGAAGTGTTTAAGATAGACATGGAAGCCAAGTCAGTAAACTCCAACAGCAACTGGTACAGTACATTTGATAGCATTTTGCTCTTATTTGGTCACAATTTCTTGTAAACTAGTTCATGGCACTCATTGTCCATGCAGGTCCACAAGCCAAAATATAAGAATTTACAGAAATAATCAGATTTCTATTATTGATCGTTGTATTGAGATCTCTCTCTCATTAGAGAGAGAATCTTTGCAGGTTTACCCTGCAGTTATATATCATCTAACTGCAGGTGTAAGTGAAAAAAAGATGTACAAATGGACTATTGCAAACAAGTAGAAGCAGCTACATGTAAACATATCTCAGACTTGTAAAATTGAATTTTCAGTTTTCAGCTATAAATACAAAAAGTGGAGCACTATATACACAACTTCATGCTTGTAAGGTTAGATTCATCACTGCAGAGACAAAAAGAGATACAGATTAATCAAATTAGTAAATCAGTATTTCAGATTTCTATTCCAAATACATAGATATGGCAGAGTTGCAAATGCGGATAGTTACTCAGCACCAGCTATTCTTCAGAGATAAATGCACCCAGGATTTCACTTATGCTTTATGTTTTCTAATGTATTATATGCCAGTATCCCTCCACCTACATTATTTTGAATGCTATGTTTTAAAATCTAGCACTGTGTAGGTTAAATCTTTACTAAAGTAATGTTGCTAGTTAACATTAGCATACAACATAACAACCAGGAGAATGTATTGAGGAATAGAAAGGTAAGGCAAAGAGGAAGGCAGGATGCACTGTTCTTCTAGGTATCCCAGAAAAATAATATCATAATAGATCAATATAAATATTTGATAGAAATGCCATATCCATGAGCTTTTATAAAGAATGGGAAGCAGTGATCATGTGCAGAAACCAAAGGATGTGTGAGTCTTCATATGAAAGAGAAAAGTCTTGGACTTTCCAGAAGTCTAATGCCAACTGTTCCTACAATACTGCCTCAATGAGTTATTACTTCTACATGTATTAGAACCTCATCACACCCACTACTGCCATGCAGAGGTCTATTTTGCATTGCTGCATACATCTGTCTAAGAGGCTCTGAAGTATATCCTGATACTGTTCAGTATGACTGTGACAGGCTTTTCTGTGTGCCAAGGACGTACTGCCCCTGAAAAGAAAAAGCTCTGCCCATCCTACCTTTTGCCAACAGCCAGGCATTGGTAATCCATCGGGACCCTGTTTCGAGAGGAGGGGGGAAGAAAAAAAAAAAAAAAAAAAAGAACATTGTTAAGTTTGATAAGATAGATATTCCATCAATATCTGTTAGAACAGCTGAAGCAGCTCTGACTTTTTATCTAATAAGTAGCTACCAGTTCCTAACTTATTTCCTCTCTTGTTCTCAAGGTGAAGGAAAAGCCAAAGGAGAGAAGGTTTACACTGTAAATACATATGTGCACCTCTCTGCCATAAAGATTTGGTTTTCCTAAATCATTAGAACATCTTCATCAGTTTCTTATTGCTGTCAGAGCTCAGGCTGCATATATTTTAAATATAATCTGTTATTCACAACAATCTGTAGCTGAATGTACAAGTTCAATGAGCAAAAAAATATTATCACTTTTATCTGGAGGGTATTGGCCCCTAGTACAAAGTTAACCCAATGATAAGGTAGCAAGACTCAAATTTGAATAGGATCTTTTCTGTTCACTTTTATTCTTAGCTTTTGAATGAAGCAGCAAAATCTTAAGGACTGAACATACCTCAAGTGACACAGTGGAAGAAAACATCAGTGGTAGGAACAGGGCAGTACAGCAGCACTGATTATTTTATCGCTTAGACAATATGGCCATCTAATTTCTTCTTGTGTTAGTGAAAGTCACTTCATTTCTTTTCCGTCATCACCCTACTTTCACATATCTCCATGCATCCACTAAGATCAGAGCCAACTTTTGACCACAGTCATACTGGTTTTCATGGAACTAATTCCAACTTACATGGCTATACAGGGCTTATCCCGAGAGTTACATGCTCAGAATTAGGAGCACGTATCATGTAACTAGACTAAAATGAGCAGGAAAAAAAGATCAGGCCTTGACATTTGTTAGAATATAGAATAACAACACTTATTATGTGAATTTACATGTGAAGATAGTGGTTAATGAGAATTTTTGAATGTGCTTGCATGTAATCTGATGGGAATGGCTTGCTGCCTAAAGCAAGAAACAGTGCTGTTTGCTTAGCAGCTTATTCTAGTAATTATCTATAAACAGAATATTTTTCATCCATTGTTTGTTAGTGAATCTCCAGATATAAATGATAATACAGAGACAGAGAAACATTTTTAAATTACAAAAGCATGCTTGATTATCCCCAACAAAATATGAGATATGGTTACCATTAATTGGAAGCAAACAAAATGGACTATGGAATAATCTTAATGGACTATGTATTTAAGATTAAAATCCATTGACTTCAAATTAGAAGCGCTATAGTTGAAGTAAAATCTACTTAACATTCATCTTAGAGAACCGTGCTTAACCACCAAACAATATCAGAACATGCAGATCAAATTTTTCTGCGAACAATTAAAAAGAAAATCTTCCTTGTATCTTTAAGAGGAAATGTGTATGTACTGTTCTTTTTTTTTTTCTTTTTGTAAATGGAAAAGAATTTAAACTTACTTTGCCGTTAAATAAAAATAACTGTTGCCAGATTGGTACAAGGGAGAGGGTCAACAAGTAGCATTTTAGTATAGGTGGGAACTTGAATTCATGCTAACATAGGGTGGGGAGTGTTGTGTGTATTCCAGGAAGGTAAGTTCCAAGGGTAAGACCATTAAATTGAAGACGTTAAATAACAAAGACAGTGAGGGTTTGGGCTGCAGACTGTTATCTTCTTACAAACCTCAGGTAAGCTTTTCATTTCCAGATCTGTTTGAATACTATTTGATGAACAGGCCAGACACCAAAAATATTACTTGTGTAAGGTCTGGGAGATTAGGCTCCAGCTTGGCTTACTGGAAACCTATGACTTGATTTTTAGAAATAATATTTACATCATTCTGCACATGACTCTCATTTTGGCCAAATCCTGAAAACATGCACCTAAGACTGCATGGGATTTGAAAGGAAGTCCAGGGTGCAGAGTAGCTCTGGGACAGGCTAGGGTGAAGAACTGAGCCAGTGCAGGCAAAAGTCATCAGACTTGATTAGAAGTGGACATAGTGCTGGATTTCTAGAAAGACTTGCGTTCAGGGTGAGTAAGGCAATGGGTATTTTGTGAGGAAAATAACAAACCGATGATTCTCAGGGAAAATGTAGGAAGGACACAAACTTATAAATTGCCATGTGATGTGGGAACAAACTGCTGAGAGTTAGGTTTGAGGTGTCAACAAAAATGTGTGTTCTCCCATTGCGGTTATGATCAGTGAAGCAGCTGGTTCATTCATGCACATGCATGTGTTATGTGAATAATGTAAAGTCAGCTCAGAAAAACATTACTTTACATTGAGAATGGCTGACTACAAACAAAGGAACCGCATGCAGGGTTGGTAGGAAAGAGAAATACTGTACCAATTGGCAAGGGGCATCCAGCCCATCCAGGCCAGGCTGGCCTGGCTCCCCTTTTTCCCCCTTAATTCCACGGAATCCCTGTTTGTAAAGATTAACTTGCAATGTTACTGTCAAGGAAATGCCTTCAGTATTGACTTAGCTGGAGCGAAAAAATAACAACAGAGAGGAAAGAGGAGCAAGCTGACAGCTGTGGTGTGATTTTAACCTGTGGGGCACTGACTCTGCACATCCCAAATTTGGTTCCTTTCCAACATGTTTGGCAGAAATTAATTAAAACAAACACCAACAAACCCCACAAATTTAGCCTGAAGGTCCTAAGTCTGGTGCTTTAAACCAAATTAGGAGGTTGACAAAGTCTGCTCCAGAATTTGCCAGAACTTGAGATAAGGCTGCATTAATAAAGCGTAACAGGTGACAGAGTAGCTGGTACTTGTTCCTCTCCCCTCATTTCTTATTCCATCAGTCTACAGCAGGACGATCGATTGTCCAATACACAAGTGAGACGTACCAATGGGCAAGGTGCATCTAATCCAGGAGCACCCTGTTCTCCTTTCTCCCCTTTAGGCCCCTTTTTGCCTTTCTTTCCCTTTTCCCCCTGTGGATACAATGGTTTGGATAAAACAAGTTTCATTCTTTTGGAAAAAAAATTAAAGAAAGATTGGTTTAAAAGTTTGGGTTTTTCTTTTTAAGCCAATGGAGAGCTGAAAGGACACTTACCACTGTGTTCTGGTTTGGATGGTGCATTATGTGGAAAAATAAATTATATGATCACAAGCAAGAACTGCAATCAGTCGGTATTAGTTTGTGTTGGTATTTCATATCAATATTATGAAAGTTTTGAATCCTACAACACAGCCTGAAATCATTAATTTATTGAGAGAGAGGCAAATCTGCAAATCCCCCCAATCCACAGTCCAAAATAAGAGGTCTCCTATTTGTTCTAAGTGATAGTACTGAAGTGCACATGCACACTAAGCTGAATTTATCAGCTTCCCTAGAAGATTTGTCACTAGTCCGAAGTAACTTTGCAAAAGCAGAGTACATCGGCATAGTCTCTCTAAAAAAGACCTGTGGCATGGATGCTTCGCAGGGACAGCTGGTCTCTAGCTAAATTCTATCGACCTCCATGGTGTCATGTCAAGGGTGAACTTGGCCTGGAGCATCCTTTGCTGAAGTGACCCTTTGCACTCTGCTAAGAGTTTGGGACAAATCCTGTTCTCAGTGGTGTCCACAGACACCCACAGACATCACTGAGGGTGCACTCCTGTCACTCCAAATACAACACGACCATTTCAAACCCTGTTACAGGAATCAAAACATTCGAACTGCTTGATGGAGAGGTGCTGTAACACTTTCAATGATTTCATAATGTCTTGGTATCATAAAGTAGTCAGAAATTATAATTAGATTCTTTATTTAAATATTCCAACATTTAAATGTTCTCTCTACTGCAGGCAAAGTTTCATCTTCTTATTTTACTGAAATTCAGTCCTTTGATTTCACACAGAGTTTTCTTTTTAAATGTAAAACTTCCAATGCTTTCATTACTCATGGAAATGAGTTGACTCCCCTCAACAAAGCTACCTGCAAAGATGACCTCACCTTCAAGCAGTGTAAGATCTTTAGAGCGTTCATTTTATAATTGATTTCACACCAGGTGATCACAATGGTAAATGAGTTTCAGGTTTGCTCTCAATTTCACAAAAATCAAAAAAGGTTCTGTTAAAAAAAATGAAACAAATTGGACTAGGATTGTAAAAAATGGGATAGGAAGGATGAGTAAATCAGGAATATCACAAAGAAATGGGAAAAATAGTCATAGGAAAATTAGTATGACATTGGAGAACCAGCAAGTGAGGTTGTGGCTATTGGGAGGATTTAATTTGTGAGGAAAAGGGTAAAAAAGACAGAGGAATTGTAAGGAATGAAGGTAGAAGGAGAAGGAAGGAATGCCCCTTTGGAAAGACAGATGGATTTTGGTGAAGCATAGTAAATAGACATTTAACTAGTTCCACACCAGTACAGAAAGACTTAATCCATTAACAAGAGAGAAAAACCATTTTTACACAATTAAAAAATAATTAGCTATATCATATTTTAAAAAGGAAGGCAAGCACATTATTCATTTAATATCATAGCATACTTGACACTTTCAAATGAAAATATCTTTTCCATGAACAAAACATACTGCATTCATGACACGATTGGAACAAAGTTTCTTGTCTATCTTTTCTGTGTGCCAAAAAGTCACAGGACAATATTAGGAAAACAGCAACCCAAACGTTACCCTTCTTTACCAAATTACAAGATTGTGATGTAAAACAATCCCCACGAGTCAGGAACTGTAAATTGGCTAAGTTTTCATCTGAAACCTACAAACATGACAGAGTAGCACAGAAGCCCAACAGTTTCAGTGTCAAATCTCATGTTATTTGTGCTCAATGTAACACCAATATATTTGCTGTGAGTGTATGCAAGCACAGAACATGGACATACTCCAAAAATAATTCTGAAAATGGACAGAACAGTTTGGTTTCTGACTCTTTTCTATATCTTTAGGACTCATATTTCTTTAACTTGTTGTGTTAAAAGTCATAAGATAACTATTTAAACTTCCAGTTTTGCAGGGCAAACCCATGATCTTATTCAAACCAATGCAGCAGTCATCTGAGTAGAGAATAGTCTGGATTTCCTGAGTACTTTACTACTTTTTGCACAGACTGAGTTCTTGTCTCTTAATCTTCACCTCCTTAGCCTGAACTATAGAGATCCACAGAAGATACGGAGAATCTACAGCTGATGAAGATTAAAAAAAATTCCTTCCTGCCCTTCCTCAGTGCCTAGAGAAATACATAGTTGTGGCACTTCTGTAACACTGTTATGGTTGGAACAATCTCCAATCCTCACATGCACAGATTTTCATCAATGCAGAGTGTAGGGGGAAAGGATGGGCCTTTTTCTCCCAGGCGGAAAACCAGTGGCCTTTCCAGCCACTGTTGTGATACATCATACTCCTCTGTCAATATTTATAATAAGAGACACAACTGCACATTTGGGATCAGGGCCCCCCTTCCCTCCCTCTCCCCACAACACAATCTCTACCTTTTGTTAAAGGTTATTCCTTTTTAAAAGGATTTTTTTTTTTCCTATTCATACAACTTGAAATTGTACAAACTTTTTTTGTGCTGAGTGCTCCTGGACTATAATTTTATATCAGTAATTACAGCTAGAACACTTTTAAAAATTATTTTTACAGCCAAGTTAAGCAGACATTATAATGCAAACACTGACTTGCTTTCACTGTAGCAAAACTACTGACAGGCTAAAATAAAGATCATCAGTCTAGGACTCATCTCAAACTGAAGAAGTAAAGATTTATTCCCTGCCTATTGTAGCATGTCTGTGAAAAAAACAAGCGTCACTGGTTCTCAATAGAATGTTTGTAATGATATATATTTTTGCAGTGCAATTTGAATTAAGTTTCTTAACTAGAAACTCGCTAATCTCAACTTCTGCGATGTCAGTCTAACAGCCAATACTGTAGGGAATATTTAAAACCCAAGAAATCACAAGCTGGATGCTCAACTTGTAAACTGCTTTATCGCTATTGAAATGGGTGCTGTTACACCAATTTGGTCATAGATAATTAGTAATTTACTTAAGGAAAAACATCAGAGCAGAGAAAATTTGTTATAATGAAAGCTTCTATTAATTGCATTACTTTGTGTCTTTTGAGAGTTAGCCTTCCATTTGGAAAAGGAACTATTGATGCAGCTAAGGTGGTTTTGGTGAAACCAGTTTACTTGCAAGATACAAGTATTCCCTCATTTCTGGAAAAAATGTGTCAAAACTGTGCAACAGAAGTCTGTTTCATGGAGTTCTCAACTATATCTTCCCTGATTTTTCACCAAGAAAGACCTTCCTTTGCCTTCTAATTTTCTTTGAATATTCTGAGAATTTTTAAGGCAGAGATTCCATCTTCATTTTTACTCTACAGACTTCCTGGCAATCCTCTTAATCTGAAAGCCCAGACGATAAAATGGTTTCTGAAATATCTGTCAGACTTGCTAAGTACTTTATCCCATGCATTCTCCTCAAGAAACAGGTTTCGCCTGTTGCTGAATTTTTAGGGGGATGAGGGACTAGAGTGCCTGTCCTGCAGCCCAAGAGAACAAGGCTCCACAGGAAGCTTGAATCGCAACTGAACTCCAAAAAGGGCCTGACCGTGCCTTGTGGCCACACACAATTCCCTCGCCCTCTTGCAACTGGAGGTCCTGTGTTTGAGCTATTTAGTCAGTCTCTGGGAGTAATGAACTAATACCCAAAAGCAGCATGCTGGACTCTGGGACATTAAAATATTTTTACATCCTGAGGGCAAGAATCTCAGCTGTTCCATTTTCACATGATATCATATTTATAGAAGTCAACTATTTTACCAGCTTTCCAGCTTTTCTTCCTGTATTTTGTCTGCCTATCTCTAGCTGTACATGGAAACACAGACTCAGAAGGTCTGGTTGGAAAAGACTTCTGGAGGTCGCCTAGTCTAACCTCCCCGCCTGAGCAGGACGATTCCTGACCCTAGATCAGGTCAGACCAGACCAGGTCCTGCAGTCCTCCATGGGTTCAGCTACCTCTCTGGGTAAACTGTCCCAGTGCCATGCTGCCCTTCTAGCAAACAAGGTTTTCCTAGTAGCCACTCTGAACCCCCCAGGAGCAGCTTGTGGTCCTGTCTTTTCCCATTTGCCGTTACCTAGAATAGTTTTGCTCCATCATCTTTGTATCTCCCCTTCAAGTAGTTTGGCCTCCTCTTCGTCAGACTAAGCCAGTCCACCTCCTTTAACCTTTTCTATTGGTTGCGTATGCCCCAGGCCCCTGCCAGCTTGGTAGCCGCCTTCCTCTCAAATTTCTCAGTTTTTTCTTGAACTGGGAGGATCAAAATACCATCTGCAGTATTCAAGCAACCTCACCAGGATTGATTAAAGAGGGGTAATAACTTATTTTAATCTTCTGGACGCAACCCTTCTAATGCATCCCAGTATGAGAACATACTGTTAAGCTCATTCCATTTGGCACCTACTGTAACTCCCACTTAGCACAGGCTGGCCATTTTGCCAGTCATCTATCAGAGCTGGCAGTTATCAGTTACACCTTTCTACTGATAACTGCTCTCAAAAAGAAAAGCTGTTCGCTTGTGACAGACGGACCTGTAGTCTTTCACAGCAAGCAAGAGCTCGCCATTCATTGTGATTACTCTGCCAGGTCAGACCCTGCCTTTATAATATTCATAGAGCACCTGCTTAAGCAACAGTTGTTCTGCCAAATCAGTGCCTTACCAGTGATCTCTGAGCTCAAAATAAGCATTATAACAAGGGACAGAAGGGAAGGATACATTCCATAGTACCCTTACCAATGCATTGGGAACTGTTTTGCCTGACAGTATCAAGAAAAGGAGGTGAATTCAAACAGCCATGGTGACTTTTTAACCCTGCTTCTTGTTTAAGAAACCATGATGGGACGTGGACCTGGTATAACCCTGTACATGTTAGCTAGACAAAAATCTGAACTAGAAAAATCACGGGCTGTGTGTATGGACTTTTATATAAAAGTGGCTTGCTGTGAGTGCTAATTCAGCAGTTTTAGTAACTGGGTTCTGTGTTGATTAGAAATAGGATAGATTTGCTCATGAGCTTTCTCTGCATGCATTTAGTCCTAAATTGCTTTTTACTAAACATATTTCCAAGTCACTGCGTCTGGACAGTGAAAATGAAGTTAGGCTATTTCTGTTAACTTCACTGTCTAGCTGGTTTACCAGAACAGTTGAATATATGATTCAATTTAAATCCACAAGACACATTGCCAAAAATAAAAATTGAAACAGTTCCTGTCCTTATCCATTTGGTGTGGGACAGGTAGTGTGTACAGGCATGGTACACTAGGATCAACAGTTATACTGCAAATACTGCCAAGGAACAGAGCTGGGGTCTTCAGTATAAAATTACTACCACAATGACACATTTCAGTGATGTCTGCATTAAAAATTTCAGGCTGACAAGGATTTTCAGCAAGTGTAGGATGGATTGGAGAAAATCAGTCTAAAAACAAGCTGTGCTTTAGGACATGTTGATATCACTAGTTCTGTGCCTAAATTTTTGTGGGTTTTCATGATTTTGCTTAGCGTGTATCTGTGACCTGCCTTTTGGCACACAGTAGAAACAAAGATAAGTTTTAATGGGGCAATTTATAGCATAAAGACAGCAGAACTGACTAGGCTGAGGAATCAAGCAACAGTTAATAACACTGTGGTCACCTTTTCTCCCTTTTCTCCTATATCACCCTTTTCTCCTCGAGGACCGGGGAAACCCTATAAAAACAAAATGGACAAAGATAGGTCGACTTTTAGTCACATGCAGGTTAAGCTTTCAAATACTCTTGGAAAACATAAAAAAAGATGATTTCACTACATGCTTTGTATGTATATGTGTGTTATGTGTGCACACATGCATGCGCACAAGAGCCTGTGAGACAAGTAAGTCATAGTGTTTGGTAGAGTCATTTTGCCAGCAATAGAAAGAAATCATATCACTCAAAATGGCAATAGTCCATGCTGTGTAGCATATGTACATTCTGGAAAAGACTCCTCCAAGTTTGAGGTTTCAGTGTAGGACTAGAGGAAAAGGCTTTCAGTAAGTCTTTTTAGCATGCCGAAAAGAGAGCCTATATTTTGAAATGTATCCCTTACAGGTTATGGAATTATTCTCTTTAATTAGGATAAATTTACTTAACCAGATGTTAGTGAGTCCTTGTGCTTCTACAGCTGAGTCACAAGTCTGAATATTTTCTTACCAAGCACAGTTTTTCAGCCTATTGAGTTCCAAAGGACCAACTACTTGTATTACTAAGTACTATATCTGATGGGGTCTGTCGATAAGGGCCGTATATTGCATAATCTTTGTCCTCTTTATCACAGAGACAGAGCAAATGCAGCATTATGCACACTCTCTGTATGTACTGCATGCACACTAAATGGAAACAAAGGTATAACACTCAGTAAGCTATTTCTTGAAAGACGCTTACCTACCATTAAGAGTGTATTGGTCATACATATTACTTACATCAAGGCCAGGCTCGCCATCTTTGCCCTGCCAAAGAACCATATAAACTACGTTAGTGTCCCTAAGCTGTGATACCATCAGCCGCCTGGATGCCCGACTTCTGCGATCCCTCTATACAGTGGTACCCCATGTTGCTAAGGCTGTACACACAGCATTGCCGTTAGTGAAGGACATTTCTGTCAGTGTTTAACATTTCCAGGAACTGATAACTTGACTGTAAAATTTTGCTTGACTGTAAAATTATGTTTGTACGCAGATTCCAGGAGCAAGCTAAAAATACAGAAAGCCTATCATTTTTCATTTTTAGTTCACAGGAAGGGGAAACAGAAATTGGATTTTTTTTTTTAATTTAACTCACAAAAGTGACCCTCAGATAAACATGCACTGCAAGCTAATTTAACACTCCACGGAGCCTGAAAACTGTCTCTAGTCATTGACTCCTGATCCAATTAAATGGATCCAATTAAACCATGAGTCTGTATTCCAGCTTAAATTAATTAATCAAACAGATTAGACTAGAGAGGGTATGGAAACATCGCAAGTCTCTTGCAAAGGCTGGTTGTGCCTGGCTAAGCACATTTACATGGCTTTTCTTGTGTCAAAGTATGGAACAGACATGTATGTGTACACACCTGACCCAGTTATCAGCAAAGTAAACAGAGTAAGTCAGCTGATTTTATTGGGCTATCCTTGTTAGGCCAAAGGAACTTCTCACTCATATTTTAGAAACGGATGATATCATTTAAATGTTGATTTAAAGCATACCATCTCCACCTATGAATGATCAACAATGAACTTCTGAAATTGCTTCTGAGCACACATCACAGAAATTAAAACAAAACTGGACTCTGAAGCGTCAAACAAAACAAAAATATAATGGTGAAGTAGCCTTGCAGCACGGAAATCCAAGCAGTTTACTGACATTAAGAAAATCACACCTTTCCACTGTTCATCCTGACCTCCTGCCACTCTTGCATGGTCCCCAGACAGCTGATGGCCACAGGCTGCAGAAACAGGAGCACTCGCATTCTGGATTTCCTCTCTCTTGCTGGTTCATGTCAGGTCTGTTTCATTACTTTTGCATGACCACGTGCATGGGTAGGATTCTAAGTCTGCCATACAGACCAGTGACCTTGCACTGTCAGGGATTATTATCTATCTTTGCCTTTTCCAAATAATTGTATTGCTAGGTGAAAAGCAGTCATAAAGCACACAACGTTTAATCAAGGCGTGATGAAAAGCACGATGTGTACAAACTACGTGCAACTTACAGGCAAGCCGTATGGTCCTCTGGGTCCAGGGTCACCTACAGTTCCCTTTTCACCCTAAGAAAAGATTACAGAAGAAGCAAACAAAACCATTGTCTATCTTAGATAGAAATAATCTCTACCAAGTGCTTTAGGTTAAAGTTATGCATTCCTAAATCTTTTGAGTGAAAAATATCCACACTTGTTTATTTTTATCAAATGATTCAGGGGGAGAAGAGAAGGTGTGTACTAGTTTCTAGGCAAAATGAGCTTTCGGATATATGATACTACATTTGTTTTTAAATCCATTAGTAACTGAAAATATTTTTCAAACTGAACTTGCACCAATTTAAATTTTAAGCTTGTAACAGCTGCAACATCACACTCAGTAAAAATTCAGTGTTGTAATGACAACTGAGGATATACAGCATCAAGCTCCAGCACAGCAGCTGAGATGCAACACAGTGACAAGCAAAAATAATGTGTCAATCAAAGCTTGTATTTATGCAGGCAATGCTATTAAAAGTGACATTGTGAAGATTATCCCATGCACTGTACTATGTTGCTAACTGCTCTATTGGATTCTAGATTAGTGACGTAAATACCCTGGTTTATTAAATCACAACTGTATTAATGTGCAAGACAAACAAGTACAGAGATTACTCCAGTAGTTTGATGTCATGCTGCACTAAAATCTATGGAAAAATTACCAGTTTCCAGAGGGATGCTACTGAAATAATTTTGCAAGTTTAATATAGAGAAAACTTTTCCAAGTGAAATGAAGTTTCAAGGTGACAGATTTCAGGCTGACAGTAGCAATCATCTTTGCTCTCCAGTTGTTCTTCATCACGATTGATATGGAGTTAAACTTCCCAAGTCAGCCAACATTAGCCCATGTAGCTGCGAGCACAGCCCTCTGTGAGCTTGTCAGTGAGGCAGGGCTGGTAAGTAGGTGCGGGCAGCAGTCTTGTTTCAGACTGTGGTGCTGTTTCTTCTGAATACAGTTCAGCAGAAAAGCCATACTCTCTTGAGAGAACTAAACTGCTCAGAGTGTTGATGAGATTAAAAAAAAAAGTCCTGACCACCTCCAGTTTTCAGAGCTCCTACTTTGGATTTGTTACGTAGGGTTATTTGGATCCCTTCTTTGCCTCCTTTCCTTAACTTAACCTAATGCAAGGCTTTGTGCAAGGCTCCTGGCACACAGAAATACTGTGTTTCATCCTAGCAATTGCTGCACTTAAGCTCGAGACAATTCTGTATACGAGATCCTCTAAAAACCTGGGTTATTTACTACTCATTGTTAATTGATTATTATTAAAAGCACAAGACAGAGATGTAGATGGGTGCTTAATTAATAGCAGTGATCATCAGCACAGCCAAGTCCCTTAGCACAGCTCTGAAAACGGGCTCCTAAGTCTCAATTTTGTTGACTGGATAATACAAAAAAGCAGGCACCAGAATAAACTGAGTCTGATCCTGTTGTTGAATAATCACAGCAGTAAGGATTTTGTCAGAGTAACTGACAGTTGATTTATTTTAGATATTTCATATTTTTACATAGGTGGACACTGTCTATACTCACTTCAGTCTAGTGGTGATTAGATGTGTAATGTGTGATCTTTCTGGATTCTGTTAATGTCCAGCCATTTCTGAGCAGCACTTAGGCTGGATGACCTTGCAGAACAATAGGACATATTGGGAAGTAACAGCTGATTTTCAAAACAGTAAATCCCTTGCAGCTTTAAAACTTTCTGCTGAGAAGAAACTAATGTGCTGACCTATGTATATAACTGTTTGATCAATACTTGAAATATATCAAGACTAGTTAAGTATCTTTTTCTTAAATCTTCAACAGCAAAGACGACTGTACAAAGTCCTCTCAGGATAGGCCTATAATGTTGCTAAGCATATGGTAGACATAAAGATACTCAATGTATCAGTTTAGGAAATAATCTCATCTGTTATGTAAGAATATATTTAGAGAAATGTATCTCACAATTTTTTTGCCTCCAATACAAAGCACATGCTGAAATGTGTTTGGAATATCAGATGAGGTCCTGAATGTTTATGGATTATATAAGATTGATGGACTGTCACGGGCATACTGCCCTCAGCCATCACGATAAAGCATTTCCTTCAGGGAAACAGACATTCGCAAACTTGAAGAAGGTTTTTGATATCTTTTTGTAAGACAATTCATCAGTGCCCAAAACACAGAAACCATAGCCTTTGTTTTTGCCTCCTATGTCACTCAGTCTCCTGAATCATGGGTGAATATGGACTACCATTTGCATGAATAACGCTGCATAAATGGTGTCTCCAGTAAGACTGATACGGAGATTTCATAACACTGCCATGGTGACAAACATTTTAACCAAATTAAAGAGAATGCACTTTCCCTCCCAGTACAGAACATGTGTAGTGATGACAGTGTTGCACGGGCTACACATCTGAGAGCCAAACCCAAGCTCAAAACCCGGTCTTTGCCATCAAGACAAGAGTTTCAGGAAATTAGCGTTTCATTAATTTTGTCTTTCAGCTTCTTTTAGATGGACGAGTTGGATACACATTATGCCTGTCGTTACCCTTCAGGTTTACATGTCCCCTTTCACTAGTAGTAGTTTAAGATGTTTATCTGTTTACCAATGTTCTCTATTTTCTCTCAAGACAATATATTAGAGAGATTAATAGGTACACAGCCAGATTCAGAGGCCTATTATGATCAACTCCTCCAGTTAATGAAGATGGTCTCAGTAAAAGCTCTCTAAGCACCTAGCAAAATGGTATTTTCAATAGCCAAAGAATTTATTAACAACTGTAAAACACCAGCCTAATAAATGGTATTAATTCACACTGTTAATTACAATTTCTGTTTCTACCAAAAGAAATGCACAAAACCACAGTATTGGAATGTTCACCAGTATCATACTTCAGGAAGTGTTAAATCCTGTGTTAGCTTTTAATAATCAATGAACAGTTTAAAGTTTAGAGAGAAAATTACACGGTTAAGCTCACACAGTGAGTTAATAGCGCATTTGTTCTAAAATTCATGTTTTCCTATTTTCTAGTGACATGCACTGTTTTCCTGGTCTACTTTCTTGCCATCTAAATAAGTTTTGTATAAGGACTGTGATATTTTCTATTTTAATTAAATAGCTAAATTGGAAACAAACTAACCAACCGTAATTTGCACAACAGTCTGTCCTACCTAAGAAGAGTAATTCAGCATTGCCTCAAATGCAGTCTATGCAAAAATGAATCCATGATTTCTATATAAGAAATCACTAGGCTTCAGTTTGATTATACTTGCTTTCCTTAACTTTTAAGGAGACATAAATATATAGTGACCAGCATTTTACATTTATTGTCTTAAAGTGAGATTGTCTTTCCAAATTTTAAATAATGTGGATTTAAGAATGTGGTTATGTTTCATGTTAGGAATCCCTAGTGCCCATCTAGGTTAATATTGGCCCAAGGTTTTTCATATCAGTATGGAAAAAATGTGATCCTGTCCAGTGATAGTGAGCAGTGGCACTATGCACCATTTTTAATTAAAAGGCAAAGTATGAAGTCTGCAGGCAAAAAAGTTTTCCTCCTGCTTTCACATAAACAAGTTCATCAGTTGCAAATGCAAGTTGTAAATCTGCATTAAAAGCACGTGATTTGTTATTTAGATAATGAGACATATATTAATGCCAGACACCTGTTAAGATAATTATGCTACAAACAACTTCTCCCAAACAGTATTGAATAGTTAAATGAACAATTACAGCAATAATCTTGCTAGTTGATTGCTTGGAAAAAAACCTTCCATCTTTCTTGTGAACTTCCTCCCATTCATTTAGCTACACAGAAAATGGCAGGTGTGCAGGAATTTCTTGTACACCTTAGTTTCTATATTTTTTCAAATCTGTCCCTCTGTGCTCATGCAATTATTGAACCAATTTACATCACAGAAGTTCCTATCCCCTTTGTAACTACTACTTGTCAACAGCCATGGTAGGCCTGATTCTAGAACCAGCTGTATGACTTATTATGACCTCAGATACTTTCATAATAAAAACCAATTATAGTTATCTTCCATACATTAGACGAATAGTTTGCATTATAGCACATGGTTTTTGAAAGAAATTTCAACCGGTAGTACATAGGCAGATCCTTCAAGATAAAGGTTCGTAATGCAAGAATGAAATGTACAGTATTTATATATGCTTCTGCATGTATATCTCATCTAAATTATTTCCTGAAGTTCAGAAGATGATGTTCAACTATGTTCACAGAGTTGATAGAAAAAAAAGTTATGTCCTAGTTGAAAAAAAGACTTGAATCTGTAATCCCCTAGGAAAAAAGGAAAAATACCCAAGTCCTTCAGACAGTTAACTAGCCTGAGTAGTAACTACAGTCTACTGTTCCTATTTTGGACTACAGTGCATGTCTTTTATTTATTTCTCAAGACACAGTTCTGTAAAAATGAATCATCAAGTCATGCATACCTTTCTCAGATGTACTGCTCCTAAAGCTAACTGGACCTGTGCCATATGGCTGCATCCCTAATAGAGCAAGTCTGAAGTCTTTTTAGCACAGCTGTTTTGTTAAGGTGAGAAATTCAAAGAGACAAAATTCCAGGCTGGCAACTCCTTGGAGGGTTTAGTTAGTATAAGGTATCATCTTTTGTTTTGTTGTACAAGTTGATGGCCGTATTGTGAAAGATGACAGGCTCACAGTTAAAGGTTAAGGTCCCTGTCCTATTTCCATTGGAGAAAATTTACTGTGAATATTTCAAATTAAATAGGAGGGCTCCTATCTTCTAAGCTTAAAAAAAAAAAAAGGAAGAAGAGTTTACATTTTATAGAGATTAGAGAATTTTTTCAAGATAAAAACACTTAAGTGCAAACAGGTAAGAAATACTCGTTTTTTTGCCATTGCATACGTATATAATCAGATCACACTATCTTCTTTTGTCCCAGTTTGTTCTCTCAATCCGTTTAGACAAAATAATGAAACCAACCAAAATTATGTTCTGTGTAGCACCGTGAACTTGAACATCCTGTAAGTTTCTTACTGATTAGTCATTACAAAATACCAGCTCCTCTGAAGTTAGTAAGTTACAAAATCAACCCTTAAACAGATAAATGTGTGTTTAACTAGAACACATATACAGTTCTGTGCTGATCCTTACACAGAGGAGATACTGTTATGTTTAGTAACATCTAGGCACACTATAAGTAGCCATATGACATTTTGCCATTGCAGCAGTAGCTTTGTAAAGAGAAGCACACAGAGCATATACTTACTCTGTCTCCTTTAGGACCTGCGGGGCCATGGGGACCAACTGGGCCATCTACACCCTGTGAAAGGAAACAAAGAGGGTAAGAGAGAGGTCTTGTTCTTACAAGTCTTTAGTTTTAATAGCTGTCTTCTAGCCAAGAACTAACATGGAATCAGTCTTCAATGGTTGAAAATTCAGACTTAATTGTGATGGGACCTGGCCAAACAAATCCATTTGGCTTTCAAGACTCCACCTATAAGCTCTCCTGTTATGAGGTAACCCATCTTTCTTCCAGTTGGATTTTACTTTATTCATGGAAGCCATCAGACGTACAAAGACTTTAAATATATTGAAAGAAATTTTGCCAGGAAAAATGGAAGGGTCAAAGTTGTTTTTTTTTTTTTAAAACATTGATTATTATTTAAATTGAAGTGTCCTTACAGGTGGACTTACCTGTTATAGTGATCAATGGCAATCTTACAGAAGCCTTCAAATACATAACTCCACTCTTCTTTCATTTATAAATTTCTTTATCATTACCAGAAGCAAACGATTTAACATTTATGTTTAATATGAGAATGCCTGCGGCACACGTCTGCACCCATTTCACTGATTCCATATTAGCATTGAACAAGTATGTTTTCATGTGTAAACTAAATCCCTAACCTTACTCAGGAAAATAAGCACCCCGACCAAGGCAGCTGTCCAACCAAAAATCAAAACCAAACTGCCTCTTTAAGATTCAGAGCTCCTTCTACAGAGAATGACATTCTCCTTCCCACACACATTGCCCTAAGAGTCTGCTCAAAGCCCCCTCTTATACAGCATGGAAAATGCCTGCGGCGTTTGACCTTCCTTCCTCTGTGCAGTGTGTGAGCGTGGCCGGCGGAGCCGCTGGAAAGCACACGGACTCGGTAACGAAGAGCAACACAGAAAGACGAGGGACTCACCCGGGGTCCTGGCTTTCCGTCTAAGCCAGATGCTCCCTGTGTGGTTAGGTGGAAGCATGGATGATGGGTACAACACGAATGACAAGAACGTGAGATTAGTAAGTGGTGCTGATGAATAAACATAATTCAAACGTACAGTACAAGTTGTGACAGGGTTCTGGAATGGGTATCACATTACTACAGCATGTTAGTTAAAAATTCACATAAAACATCAAGAGCCTGATTCCATTCTCACATTAGTGTAACTTCGCTGACCCGCCCCTGCCTTCACATCACAGTATATTAGACCAGAATAACGTCAAGCTACAGGAGTGCTACAAACACCAGATGTCAGGGTGTTTTTGAGCCTTAACACGCAAATATTTACTTTGTAATTTACTTGCATGCTTTCTAATTTGTAAATAACGACAATAGTGAATACTATACTACACAAAGAAAGAAAAATGTATGTTAACCGTGATAGGAAGTATTTAAGTGCAAGAATACTGCATTATGCAGCCAACAAAATCTGGATCCTGACTACAATGGCTTCATTCATTTCCAAGAGCCCGGGAGACAATCACGTTTCCTGTTTTCCCAATGTACTCCCAGTTCAGAGCACAGTCAAGGGCTGGAAGTGGGTAGCACCCGGCACTTCGGGCTATTTGCTTCAGCATCCTTGGGGACGGGCTGACCTCTGGTGGATTTTATGCGAATAACAGAGCAGCACCGAAGGATCTGCTCGACTATCCCAACACTGCTGGCAGTAATGCTGGGGCTAGGGGGACAAAACTATTTGGGACATAGGGAATAATCTGGGCCAAAAAAACCCCAATCCAAACCCAACCCCCCAAAAAACCTCATTAACGGTGAAAATGAGCCATTTTTAGAAAGTCAAATACTTAGACTTTGCTCCTTAAAATGACATTTAGAAAAAGTAGTAAGCAGGAGCAAGACAAGATCTATATACATTTGAAAAACTAATGGCATATTTTGCTCTGGGTTGGAACAAACATTTCTGGCAGATACAAAACTTTCTTCTTCCTTTTAGCCATTTTCAGGGGGTTGGCTCAGACCTCCAAAGCTCCCTCTCTACATAGCTGTAACTGTCAACTTGAAAATGATCTTTTTTTTTTTTTCAAAATAAATTAAAATTCTCAGTGAAGCTGACCTTGTCCAGAGGCCCTGCACATAATTCTTGAAAATATTAATCAGAGGGGTTTGGGTTCCTTTGGGTCAACTAAGCCTTTTTCCTCCATTTTACTATTAACAATGTAATCACATGGAGTAATCCCCACATGAAGAAAAAAAAAAAAAAGGGAAAACCAAACTCTTTTTGTGAGGAAAAAATAAAACTAACTTGTCAGAGTGCTTTCATGCACACAAAGCAAGCACACAAAGTATTTGCTCTTTTGTCAACCTAAATTTTAAGAACCATATTGTTTCCACATGAAAATTTATTTTTAAGGTCCTTCATTTCTTTCTAAGACAAAATTTATGCCAAACACTCAGAATGGAAATCTTCTAAACAACAAGGTAAAAGAAACAACCCACCATCCTTAATGAATGAGAAAAAAAAAAATTCCCTAAACCAATTTTTAACTTTCCTCAGTTAGACCTCTCCATTTGAACTGCAGAAGTGCAAACAGGGGAAGAATAACTTTAGAGATGGGGGAAAAAGGGAAGATTCCTTTTTTAACGCAAACACCATACAACACTTAAATAACAATATGACTAATGTAATGGGGGTGATGGCATCCTTGTGACACTGAACACTTTCAACTGACACATAACAAAAAAAACCTGACAGCACTGGTTGTTACAGGATGTTACTTTGGACAATAGCACAGATTTGGGGTAAAAAAACCAAGACTGATGCTCTGCTCTAACCTGGTATATTCTATGTATGCTGTTGAGTAAACCAGAGTTGTTCATCAGGAGTAGAAAGAGAAGTTTGTGATTTGCACTGAGATTGAATAGTTGGGTTTTTTTACTTACTGGAAGACCAAGGGGCCCTCTGTCACCCTTTTGACCTGGTTCACCCTTCAATCCTTTAAGACCATTTAACCCTGGTTCACCCTAAACGTAAAAGTATAAATGCCAAATTTTTGGTGCTATAACGGGTGTTTAAGCTGGGATAGAAGCCAGTCTCAGAAATGGCTGCAAATTCCAGTTTGAAACAAGGACACAAATTCAACCTTCTCAGCTTCCTGGCAATTTACATACGGATATAGTAGTGGGCAAAAGCACCTGGGAGGCGTCTGCTGGAGATTTAAAATCTGTGTGAAAAAAACTAAAGGAAACTTATGAGTAACAGGTTCTTTTGAATCTTTTCCTAATAATTATCACTATAGTTAGATGGTTTGAATTAAGCATGAGTTTGAGGGGTTTTTGGAATTTCCTCAAATCCCATAAACCATCCCACGCAGATAATTCAAACTGAAGGAAAACTTTCAGAAAAATAAGCCTCAAAACTGCAGGTTTCTACAGTGGGATCTCCTGAAAAGTACATTTTTTAAGGAAGCAATATTTTTTCTTATGGCAAACTGGAATTTGCAGCAAAATCTTACATAAAGATATTTTAAACCTTTAAGCATACATAATTAAACAGTAACAAATTAAAAGAAGCAGTATAGGTTATACAATGCCAAGCTATTTGGGAGCTCCATAGTTTCTGTGTTCATACAGAGAAGTTTAAACAATGTAAGAAATGGCACTTGTCTTGTTGTGATTGTTAAATTATGCATAGGCTATTACATTAAACATCACTAAGCGTATAATGTTGGGCTTGGAGTTGCCAATAAATCATTCTCATGTCATGAAAAACTACCTCAGCATGAGGGCTGCCCAGTCAAAAAGAGTACTGACCACACCTGCCTCTTTTGGGAAACAGAAATATGTGGGTATTTCATCCGGGCTGCTCCTCATGGCCTTGTTCCTAGGTTTCCCTTTAATGTATTATGTTACCTTATATCATATTCATTTAAAAAAAAAAAAAAAAACCTCAACAGAATCTAGTCTACTGCTTTAAGTAACTCCAGACATCATCTGCCTGCTTTGCACCCTGCCTAAGTAGCCATTTCTTCATTCTTCTTCTGTTTGACTCAATGTGACTGTCAGAGCAGTAGTACTGAAAACGCTGAAGTTTTGGAAACAGACCTGAGAAATCTCACAAAAGCCTGAGTCTCAGGCCAAAAGCCTGAGGTAAGGCAGGCTGGTGCTGATGGAATAGACTTGACTTAAAAAAATGATTTATGACTCAGGCTTCTTGTGCCAAGGTAACACAAACAGTCTCATAATGAGTCAAACCTGTGATTTTCTGTCTCATACCTTAAAAAAACCAAAACAAAATCCAAAAACTAAATTAAAAAAACCCCTCCCTGCTCTTACTTATTTTTTGAGAAAGGTGCATGTGATTAGGGAGCCATAGTGATTAAAATGATCATGCCTGACAACACTGCTGGCCCTAATGAATACTATGCTGTAATGTCACAATGAATTTTAGTTTACTGGTGATTACTGAATTAAAGCACAAATTAAAATATTCCAACTCTGCCAAAACTCCCTTCTCAGCTGTTTTCATGGGCTTAGAGAGTCCCTACAGTGTATCTTCATGTACTATGCTGTGGAAAATGTTCAAATAGTATTGCAGACCTGCCTGACCAGGGATTCCAGGTTGGAAAACATGAAAATACACACATGAGTTTGTGATGGGGAACTTGCATAGTGTGTGAAGGAACTGGTCAGCAAACTACATGGCACTTGAGAAGGTGAAGGCCATTCATACTGGAAGAAGTAGGAGATGCAAGAGAGCATAAATGAAGAAGAGTTTATCTGACTCCATTTCCTGAGCATATCACACGCTTTTGTGTTCAAAAGCAATTCCAATTGCAAGTGTAATGGTGAGCAACTTGCCTATAAATATGAAACTAATTTAGTGCCACATCACAAATATTAATACAAAAAATGGATTCAGCCAATGTTCAGGAGAAATACTACTCAGAAACAATCACAGAAAATTTAAAAAGCTTTTAAGCTATCTATTAATATTAAAATCTGCTTTAAGGTTTAAGAATATCAGAAACATTTATTAAATGAGACATAAGACAAAACATAGCTGCATGCATTAAAGAACAAAGCATGACATCAAGACTTTGCAGACATCAAAAGCATGACTATTCAAGACAGCCATTAATTTACCTTTGGGCCAGGCAGTCCATGAGGTCCCTGAAAATAAAGATACCATTTTTCATTACAAATATATGCCACAAATTTTTAAGAGTTTGTTGCTTTGTAGGGGTGCAAGTTGCACCTGTATTTTTGTCCTCACAGATGAAATGCAGCTGCCAGTAAAGCAACTGTAAACACCTGATTCAGAGAAGGAACCAGACCACTAGCATGTTAACACTAACATTTGCAGGTGCAATTTGTTTCTCTACTTCCTATGAATTTTAAGACATGCAGAAAAGGTCCTAAATTAGGTCCCTCTCTAATGGTACCACATACTCTCATAGCACTTCTATTAAGCAGGCATTAAAATTACAAGAGGGCTTAAGGCCTTTCTAGCCCCGCTCTTCCTCCCAAGCTTACCATAGGGCCTGGAGGACCATGTGGCCCTGGTGGTCCAGGTGGTCCTATCATCTACAGATAAAAAACAACGGCATTAAATCATGCAGAGTAAAATACCAAAAGTCAGACTGCCCCTTCTTCTGTTGGTAAGCACTCACAAACATAGCAATGCAATGGTGCACATTGACAGCATATCTAGAAAGGGGGTTAGGAATGGGAGTTATTTTGATTCGAAAGACAGGGTACCTGAAGTTTAGATTTGCCTGTGCCATATGGCAGCATGCCTGTCTCCTGACTCTTATTCCTAGGGCCTAAGATACACTTTAAGACACTATGGGGAAAAAAAGATCTAAGACAAACAGTACTGAGCAGGGATGCTTGAACTTTTAATATTTTATGGTATGTGCTCCTTAGTTGTCTCTGTACTACATAATCTACAGAAACAGAAGATGATGTATGCTTTTATTCCTCCCCAATACTGATGAATGGAAAAGATACTGAATTCAAGCTAGGGTTTGGCATATTTTCAAAATTGCCTTTTGTCTCTCCTTTTATTTCATTTAACCCACTTGTACCAAGAATTTCCTAAAGCCATTAAAATAGGTAATCAGGTTGCTCAGCATTTAGTGCATGCATATTCTGTGCTGGTTTTCTGTGTTCCTAACAAGTCCATGAAAGAGAATTTCATGATGATATTTACAGTTTAATATCACCTCTCTTCCTGGGTTTAATCCCAAAGGGCTGTTATTGTAACCTGCAAGGTGGCAACAGGGATGCTAAATCAGGTCTCCAGACTTATGCGCAGTCCCTCTGCTACACTAGCTGTTGGTGATGGCAACAGTGGTAACAAAATGAGGTTTGAAATGTAAGACAGAGATTCCACCATCTGTGAAATCTCCTGAAAACTTGAAAGCCTTGTTTCAAGGGATAACAATCAGAACAAGATGAATGAGTTAGTGAATTAATTTGTAACAAATTAATCTTCATTTCAGAGAAAGAGACTCAGAGATACAGGGTGCCCAGCGTGTCCTGCGATGGCAGAGGGTAATGTCTTTTGACGACTCAGAGCTATGGCTCCAAAGACCCAGGGCATGTCACCACTGACAAGGTAGTGGTAGTTAACTTCTGCTCTGAGGGTTCCTAACTTACTGTGCCCTGATAATGTTAATGACCCATATCATAAAGGTGTTGCGTGGGGAGGTGTTTTGGTTTGTTGTTTTGTTTTTTTTTTTTAATGCCTTTACAATACTTTGAAAAATCAGGAGAATGTCTGGTCTCATAAAACTAGTCTCTATCTTGGGTCACATGTCCCTATTCCTGACATCTCTGAAGTCGGTCTACTCTGGTTCTCACTGGACTTTCTGAGATCCCCAGAATACAAGGTGTTGAGAGAGATCTGGTTTTGTTGGTGTTTTTTTTTTAATCAGTTTTATCTCTCTATTTTATCTTGCAAAGCATTTATCTTTTGATTCATTACAGAGCCAGAAGGCTTTCACTGAAGTGAGCAGGACTGTTGTTCATAGTGAGAGAATAGAACAGAACAGGATTATATCACTAGAATTTCTTAAACAGTATTTAGTTCTATGACCAGAAGTCCGTTCATTCTCAAAAGGGCAAATTATTCAAAGAAGAAAAATGTTTTTAAAGTTCAAGTGTAGGAACCATCAAGGATGTCAGGAAAGATCAGTCATGAATATTAAGTATTGTTCAGAATCAAAAGCTGGAGAACAATTACTGGACTGCTATGTTCACTGCAACACCACACTGAGACTTACTGAAGGACCTTGGGCACCAGGCAAACCAACATCTCCTTTTTCGCCTTTCATACCATTGGCTCCCTACAAAATCATTACAAAACAGTGTTTATGAACAGCTTTACTCTTATTAGCAATCAATCTAGAAATGATAATATTTATTTGCAAATAATTATAATTTTTTTAAAAAGAATAATACAGCACACATAATGGAATTCCTTTTTTTTTTAAATTTTGGTGTTACTTTATTAATAACTGTTAACAACTGTAAAGATATGCTTTTATATTGTCAGCTATGAATTGTGGCATGATATTTACGACAAGTCCTTAAGCTGGCACTCCATTCATGATATATTGTACTATGGATACATTTTTGGAATTGTTTCTATTTTTACTGAGAAATTTCATTTGTACATATATATGTATATAGGAATAGGAAGAATGCATCCCATAAATATTGATGCATTTTCTCTCCCTCCTCCAAGTCATCTGAAATTGCTGACAAGTGTTCAAAACATAGCTCCTTTCTCCTACAAGCTACACTTGCCCAAGTTGTGCTATACATTTCAAGAGAGGTACAAATCTGATCAGCATGCCGACTAAACTCTCTCTTCCCAAAGCGATATTCTGTTTGACTGTAAGAGCAATGAAAAGTTCTGACGATCTTACACCTCGTCCTAGATTAGCTGCAGAACAATCTCAGAATTTTCCTCCCCAGTGCTTTCTGTCCCATTTGCAATTTATCAGCACTGTTGGAAACTCCTGATAGTGGAAGAGAGAAAAAAATACAAGTATTTTAGCTAAAATTAATTTATTTTTCATACTCACTGGCAGGCCAGGCAGTCCAATTCCTCCCTTTTCTCCAGGCATTCCAGGATCACCTGTATCTCCTTTTGAGCCTTTAGGACCCTAAAATATGTACTTATTCAGCAAGTCATATGTAAAAAACCCAGACACACCAACAGAATTCTAGCTTTGATCCTAATAAGCAGAGTAAGTCATTCTATGGCTTGACCTTTGTTATTAATATGTAGAAATGCAGCCATTGTTAGACCGCAGAGTATGCAGCTACATAATAATGATCTTTATTAATTACTATCATTATTATTTAGATTATGAAATCTAAGCTACAATGTGGGATCACAGAAATAATCTCCTGAAATAACCTATGGTTGCTCACATGATCTTCACTACATGATTTATGCATAATGTACCTGCTCCCCATCAACTCCTGGAGTTCCTGGGGATCCTGGTTCACCCTGCAAAAGATAAGATGGAATTGGATTATCCCAATTGTCCCAGATGTTAGAGGAAAGAGCCAGAGAAATTGCCATAATTAACACCACCACCACCAGAGAATATTCCGTCAAAAAGAACAGCATATATATATATAATACCTATATGCAACATATTGAATAAATAGCCCTGCTGATTAGGCCATTACACAAACTTTGGGTTGTATAAAGGCCAGACAAGTGCATAAAAAAGAAAGGAAAAAGAAGAAACCTCAGAAGCCTGGTTAAAAGACCCCAATCTAATGGAAACCTTGTCAGTTACTGGAATAAATGCGGAATCATTGTTCTCTACATATGCAGGTTAGACAGAAACTTGATGTTTTCTTTCCCTGGCTAATATAAATCACCCAGTGAAGGAGTTCACGTTCACAACATTGCCCTATGACCGGTTCCTGAACAGCATTCTCCAAGGGAGCAAGTTACATTGATGGGTAGAGACTCTGATACTGGAAACAAACTCCTGTAAGGTTGAATTCTGCTTTACGTCATTAATTTCGAATGAGAATGCTCACCCATATGAAGGAACACAACCTCTTCCACACTCCAACTCCTTTGTGTTTTCCAATATACTCCAGGCTGCAGAAATGCTGGGTAGATCCTAATGCAGAAAGCCATTTCTGCACACTTAACTGTGTATTCCATTCTGGTTTCTCGCAATTTCTCAAAACTATTAACATGTATATGTGATGTATTTCCATATGATCCCTTGGATGAAGCCTAAAATTGAAGTCTCTAGTATTGTTATTGAAGCAACAGGTATTTACTCTTGGAAGAGCTTAGAGTCACTAATAGAAGATACGGTATATCTAGTATTTAAGAAATAGGAGATTTGTCTCAACTAATTTAAAACCAATTTAAGGAGGGTCCACTAACTGCGACACTTTTTTTTTTTTTAAGTATAGGCAAATTTATTATTTAAATTTTATAGAACAGTGCAGCATATGGTATTCATTGCCTCTGTGTGGGCTGCTCACTAACATTTCTGTTACTGCGCATAGCACCAGCCAGGTGGGATTAGCAGGCTTGGGTTTGCAGCCAGGCTCCTACCCACATGTGCATGTTTTAATTTTTACTGACATCAGAAAATACTGTGTTTATTTGGGTGGGCACCACTGTAATATAAAAGCTGCATTCACATGCACTCACACTGTGGCCAGTGGTGCCTAGCACACAGTTTTGCCTACCTCATTCCCACCCAGCCAGAAGTGATGCATAGGAGCCACTGTCTGGTTGTGCTGCTACTTTGCAAAGTCCTGGGGAACAGCCTCAGTGCAGATCCATGGGGGAGATACTTCTGCCCTGTTTCAGTACTAATTAGTTTTGCTGGTTCTCAGCTGAGCATCCGTGTGTGGCAACTAAACAAAGCACCTGTTCTGGAAAGCTACATTTCAAAAGGCTAGGACGAAGTTTGAAACATGCCATATTTGGTAAAATTACAGTTAAATATGCTGTACAGGAGAGCTCCATGTACTTGTATGCACACATCAGTAAAAAACCAGAAAATACCTCCACCCCTAAGATACAATGGGTAAAATAAGGAAGATCACCTTTGGCCCTTGCAGCCCTTGGGGTCCTGGTGGTCCTGGTGGCCCCTAAACAGAAAAATACAAACCCCTCAGCTTTTAAATAAATTCTTGCAGGACTTGCCATGTAAACACAGGCTGAATGTTAATATAGCTACCATAACAAAATGAGTTAGATTTTTAACACAAAGGGAACCAAGACCAGTTATGCACAAGTTGTTAATTTATGACAACTCTCAATGACCAGAAGGGTACCACAAAAAACAATGTTAAAGTAACAGTACAGCTCATATTTTATAATGAAGTCCTGCTGCTCCCATTGCTGAAATGGCAAAGCTCCTCTTAATGGCAGGGACACCAAAACTCACCTCCGCCACATTTGCCGGCCCTCGCATCCTGATCCAAAACAACCCAAGGTCGAGAGAAATCTCCAACTGATTGCAAAGACGATTCTGCTAAAAGATGCTAAGTGCATTTGGGAATATGCAGTGCTTCGTGACATTGCCATGGAATAAGTTGGAACTATTTCTTTCATTTCTACCTCAGGCTGTGAACACAGTGTCACGTACCAAATATTTGTCTCGATGGTGCACAGTGGGGATGCTTTTAAAAAAACCAACAACATTTACAAATCCCCTCCATTAATATAAAGACAGCACTTGTACAGATGGGAAAACAGGACTAACAGCAATCTTGCAGAGAAGAACTTGCAACAAAAAGAAGAGTAAAATTATTTGTTTATACCAAGTCTGCAGCTTTAAGGGAAGGCTGAACCTGCAATACTATAAGCATCTCCTAGCTGGTGTCAGTGTTCTCAGAAATTGTGTCTGGCCTGATGTGGCTAAACCTCCCACAGAAATTGGCTGGAGTAAGAGCACTGGAGCATTCAGTCATCCACATATTTTGGGGACAGGTGCTGGAAAATTTATCTTTATTTCTGAGATCTGATACAATGGGACAAGAGAATTCCTCATACTTAGGCTTTGTACTTAGCTTTACTTATTTATAGTTAACTGAGGCCTTTTTTCAGAAAATAATTAATTTGCATCCAGCCTGAAAACTCCCAAATGAAGTTTCTTCACAAGCCAATTTGAAAGAACTGAATTTCTGCCTTGAAAGTAACGTTGATAATAGAAAATTGTTTGGTACTCAAATCGTGCTTCATGTTTTCGCTTGACTCCCATGTAGACACACACAGAGGGGAACATATGCCAAAAATTCCAAAGCAGCTATCTGTGTACCTACAGAAATATCGAGTTCTGTATTTTCCTGGTGTCTTACTTAAGTGAACTGAAGTTTTGCCATTAATTCAGCAGGAGCAGAACCGGTTCCATTGTTGAATGGATTTCAACAATGGGGTGTCTGTTACGGGAACACCAAGCAAATAAATAAATACATCTGAGATGAACCAGGTCGACATCCAACGAAGGCATGTCCTGAACTAGCAGAACTATGAACATGCTACCACACAAGGAAGTTCTACAACACACAGTAAGTCATGCAATAGGAATTACCGTGACAGTCAGGGTGGCAATCCTCTGTTGGCAAAATGTATTAACAAGAGACACCGTTACCAGAATTGAACAAATATATAAATTATTCTGCTTCTACAATTATCATCTCTACAAAACCTATGCTGCATCTGGGAGACACCATGCGTCCAAAAAATAAGAGTAAAAACCAGGTTATTTTGAACTCCCATTGTTGTATTAGCTGCTTGGCTTCTCTGAGAATCAGGATTTTACATAGGTGAAGACTGCAGGTTCTTGTACAATTTAAGAGATCAAATAAATGATGACTAAAAGTTCCTACAAAGGTTAAACTATTGCAGCTACTGCCTTTTCCCTTAGGAAATTCTGCAAAATAGGTCTGAAGAGCAATTTCGATAGAGACATGAATTTTGTATCTGGTCCTCCAAGTGAAAGCCACTTACACTCAGCAGGGGTCTTGCTCAAACTATGATGATAATTTTAAGATCGCAGTTTTCACTGCTGATGGACTAAGACATCTTATTCTCCACTGACACATGAGATTGAGTAGGAGGCACAAGGCAAAGTAACTAAATTATTCTGAAGCTTCTAGGCTGCTTGATGATTTATTACTAAATTCTAAAAAAAACCAGACAGGCAGCCCAGATCTTGCAAACTCTTGTCAACTTCTTAAATCAGCAGGCCAAATTCTGCACAAGTTCACAGCTCAGTGCTGAGCACTGAAAGTTCTCATTTACTTCTATGGGAGACCTGGAAATCTCAGAGCCCCTAGAATTTGGCACCAGGAGACTTAGGAACGGGTGCTTGCCATCTGAAAGGACTGAGCTGGATTTGGCAAGGATATTTTTGACTGATCTTATATAATCTCACTTACACCATCCTTGCACAGCCATTCCCATTAATATCAATTATTTGTTGCCCTGGATCAGAAGGTGATGACATTTGAAAAGATTTACAGTGGGATAAGGGCCTCCTAATAAGTTTCAACCACTGCAGTAGGCTTTAGTCTCTTTTTAAGACTCTATATGCTGCAGCTTTTCTGAGGAAGCTTGAAAGTAACATTGATGCCAGAGTTAAGATACAAAGACAGAATGCAGGAGATACAGGAGCTAAAGCCCCCAGTAAATCTGTGTCTGGTAATATGCAACATTAATTTCAGGCTACTTTAGGCATCTAACCCGGAGAGTGATTTAAAAGACTGAAAGTTGTGTGTTTGAATTCCCTTAAAAGTAAACCAAATGAGACAGATATAATGCAGAGCCCCACAACATACCTATGTGGACTTCCCCTTAGACACCATTCACAATGAAAGAGTGGACTTAGCCTTAACGACATTCAGGCTTTTAGATTTTAGTAAAGGCAGAGATTTTTTATTTTTCAAAAGAGTCTTGAAAACCAAATGACTGGCCAGACATCTATCCACTCCCACAGAGTAAATGCAAGAAAAAGAGTTCAGCAGCTTCAGTGAGAAAATGATCAGATGCACAATGAGCCAAATTCAGTCTTCAGTTGCACATAAGCAAGCCATTCACTTTGGTGGAGTTATACTGCACAGAATTTGCATCTGAGTATACTGCAATGTAAATCACCTTGACTGCAATGACATATGTCAGCTTGGTACTTTGCTTTTATGCAAACACTCATTCATTCTTTTTGTAACCCCACTTTAATCCTCTACACTTTTCTGCACACCAGTCAAAATAAGTTTTCTGGAAATGAGTAAGTGGAAAGACTGGTGCTTGGTCTATTTAACATACTCAAGTTGCTGATTGAATCCACAGCTTGCTAATGGAACCATGTTACATGGTTTCCAAATCTCAAATATTCTGCTCTTTGTATTTTATAGGAAGAGGAGGAGGAAAAGGAAGAAAAAAAGAAATGTCAATATTACACTATGTGAACTGAAAAGCAGACGCTTCTGTTGAACCTATGTATGTGGTTTATTACATGAATTCAGCACTAAGCACCAGAGCCAGCAACGAATCAGCTTTATCTTCATTAGATGATGTCAATACTCTCCAGGGGAAATGAAATTAACTCAGCTAAATTTTATCAAGGAAACTGTTTGTCTAACACCAAACAGAAAACCTGGTTTCCAAGTGTAGAAAGAGATTCCCGATTAGTAAGCTCAGCAAATCTTTGCACACAAAATGATTTCAAGGTCTACACAAAAGAGAAATACAATGCTGTCAAACTGCTTTTTCCCAGACCAGACTAAGCCACTCCAGCCTTGTTAATGTTTGCGTACCTGCAGAGCTTCATGGATATTGCCATTATAATCAATTATCTCTGTTGCACCTTGGTCACCCTTCTGTCCAGGTGGTCCCTGTAATATATTTTCCATAAAAATTTTGAGACACCTGCCAAAGACCATTCTAGACACTTAACTACTGACACATGCTTTGACTTGATTGTGCAGTGTTGGAATCTTCTTGTACTTAAAATATATTACTACAAACCACAAAAGTTAGCATTAAACTAAAGATTGTTTTTAAAGGAAAACAATTTTTTTAAAAAGATAAATATAAACAAGCAAATCAGTACACAGTGTCTTGTGCTGCATCAGGAAAGTGAATATATGAAACCTCTGAGGTCAAATGTTTAAGCAGTTCCTATACTCTAGTTCTGTTTTGGCTGTGAACAATGTCAGAACATCTGGCATGTAACATCTTGCCCATGAGCTGCGAACAGGAGACTGCTTCAAATAGTAGCAAGGGCTGTTATTCATATTAAAGGCCAGTTAGCAACATACGTTCCACCAGAGTCAAGTGCCCAATTTCACCAGTTTAACTGGAGTTGCTGCTACAATTTTAATTCATAGTGTGGACTGAATCTAAGAGTACAAAACAAACAGCTGAAATAAGAAGTAGACTTACCCGTGGACCTGCAGATCCCGTGTCACCTCTGTCACCAGTATCACCCTATGTAAAAACGATATTTGAAAACAGATATGCCATTTGACAATATACCACGTAGTTCTTCCCTTTTAAATATGTTTACCTTAAATGAACCAGTTTAAAAGGCCTCTCATCACAAACAGAATGTGGATCTTAATTAATTAAAGGAAAAATTCCTTCAAAATCTGTGTAGTGGCAGGGTTGACAATGATGCGTTTGGCTCTGTGTGAATTGTTACAGAGTGCTGTATTGGTTTGGAATAAGAAATCCCAAAGAACCAATAAAAGACAGATTACCAATTAACTAATTTGTATAACTTCCCTATTCTTAATGGTATTTTTATCAAAAGCTTCGAAAGAAACCTAGAGAAATGAAATCACTCAGTCTGAAAACACTCAACTTCTTTAAAGGTGTGTTTCAAAGTATAAATTTTTCTTTCTGCGATCATGACTCCAATAACTTTCTGAACTTCCCTGCTCTGAGTCGTTGCCTCCCCTACAAACACAACATTACTGTCAGCATTAGAGTTCCTCCACTCCCTTACTGCAACACGCTTAAGATCTTTACTATCTTGCACACAGCTTTTTCTGCCTGGCTATTAGTAATATGTTTCAAGTGATGGAGGGACTTTCAAACATGTATGCATTCATAACCCAACAGCCAGTGACTACAATTCATTTCATTCTACAGTCACTTTCATAGCAAGATCTTATATTTTTATATTACTCAAAATTAATTTGGGTAAGAACTGCAACTTTTGCTCCTGTTGAAATCTATAAAACTTTGGCACAAGTCAGGGAAGAATGATTAATTCACCAGTGGTAATAGAAAATACAGAAAACAGAAAACTTTCACAGGGCTAATGAAGGAATTCGGAGAGCAGGCTGGCGGCAGGACATAATCAAGGTTCTGCCATCTGCCTTTCCTTTCAGTGTTGCCTTGGCAGCAGCTAGTGAATGTGTCATTGGAATTGTTAAAAAATGAAGTTCTCAACCACTGATTGACTTCGGTGGGCCATATTTTCAAGACAGGTATGCAGATAAAATGAAAATTGTGTATCCTTTTTTGATAAAAAGGAAATTAAAGGGGATATCTTTTATCTTTTTGGTGCATTTGGGAGGTGCCCAGGTACTGTAGGCAAATGAGAGGCTGATGTACTCTTCTACTCACTCTGATGCTTTAATCCCCTCATCAGCTCCCTCACTTTCCAACGTTTCTTTCTGATGAGAATGAATGAGGTTAAGTGGCACTTATTTAATCATATCCTTAAGCACTGTGAGTGGGCCGCTCTTCAAGGACCTTACAAGTACTGCAAACAGTACCAGCCTGTGTTGTCTTGCATCTTTATTCTGACAGTAGACTCAATAACCACCTAAACAAATCTATTTTCATTTTGCTTTGACTCCATAATATAACACAAAGGAGTCCAGTGAGCACAGTATTTGCACAGTGGATGAAGTAATAAAAAAGCATATATTTTATCTCTCTCTACATATGTGTGAACCAACTCTATCTATATAAAGATGGATGGATAGATAGATGTAATCAAAGTAGTTTTTTAAAGTAGGTAAAACAGTAATGTAACCTACAAGTCTTGCCTTTGTAGGACTTCTGGCCATCATATGTCAGCCTGCAGTATGTGGAATACCGCTGATTCCTAACTCACCACAGTGTAGATCCACAAAATTATTGTGAAAACAAATTAAATCTCCACAGGCATAGTCAGGTGTTGGTTCCTGGCATGTGCGAGGACTAACCCACATCAGTTACACAGAGAAAAACCAAGTTGCACAGTGAAAACCAGAGCAGAGTGGAATAGATGTTGTAACAGGAAAAGAACTAGACTCACAGCGTTTAAAACACACAGGATTTGACTCTAATAGCTAAAGCTGAAAGTCAGAAGGTTTCACTTATAAAGAACACTGCAGACTGTTACAGGTTCTTTTAAAGAGATAAGTGAAGTTTCTGTGAAATGTTACAAATAATTTATCCTAAAAATCATTGTGTTAATTACTCCACTAAAGACGGTTTCTTTACTACTAACCTTTGACCCTTTTGGGCCTCTAGATCCAGGTTCACCTGTTTTCCCCTGTTTGAAGGAAGATAGACAGGAGAAAAATGATAGAGAAATGGGAGTGCAGAGAAAAAGAAATTAGTAATGACTAGCTACAGTATGGAACAGCAGAAATACTTCATTTTATATGACCAAGATAATGAATCTGTAAAGGCACTGAATTTAATAGCACCCGGAGTAATATATTCTTTAACACCAGCATGCAAAGGCCACAGATTCCATCATTCCAAAGGAAAAGTAGTATTGGCATTAGGAAAGAGTAGACATCATTAACATTGGTTTGCAGGAATGACCTATGTCATTCTGTAGCTCCTGAAAAATGACAGCTAAGAGATAGAGAAGATAGTTAAACATCCTAAAATAAGGAGATTATAATAAAGTGTTACCACAGTTTCTTTTCCCAACAGTTCAGGTGAATACAAGCTAACTGGCCAAGGAGCACAGAATCTGCCTTATTATTTTCAAGATATATTAGGAAAGGAAAACTTGATGGTTTTGATGCAGTGGAAAATATTAAGACAATGCTAAAATGTAGTTAGAAAGATCTCTTTCTAACAGAGTTAAAAAACAGCATGCAAAATGGATTTTCTCTGCATTCAACAGCTACACTGGTCAAAGAGTTCAAACTTCGATGCTGAAAGTTAGGGACCTGGAGGTCAGGACTTTAGCTGGAATGAATTAGGCCAACTCCATGACAGTGTATGTAGGTAGAGTCTTTACTTTGTAGACCAAATAAGAGTCCATTCAGACTGCAGATCCACAGCTGTGAACACAAAACTGCCATTGTCTTCTGGACTGAGCTGAAGTATTTGACAGCATTTTCATTTAAAAGCCCACTCACCAAGTTTTTGTTCTATTTTTTTCAGCAGGAAAAGATGTGTTCATAGGTGTAAAACTAACAAAACATTTCCAATGTAAAATCAGACTGACCTTTGGTCCAGGGACTCCAGGTTCACCTCGCTCACCCTTCCCAACAGGGCCTGCCTCTCCTCTGTCACCCTATTGCAACAGATACACATATATCACAAAATACTGGGCAGTCTTCAGCACACCACCAACTCAGCACAACCAAAGAAACCAAACGATCAGAAGAAAACATTTCCAAGTTCATCTGTGACATGTAATGGGTTGGGGAACTCTCCCCTGAGTAAAAACAGTCTTGAAGGCAAAAGAAGGCAGCTTCAAAATGGAAATGGGATTTGTAAGGTATTTTTTTCCCTACTCTGAAAGGACTGGAATAAAGATTGCCAAACTGTGAGACTGTTTGTAGGATTCATAATATTCTAACTGCCATACAGTGGCTAAAAAAAACCCCATAGGAAGAAAGAAAAAAAATACAGGTTTAGTGGATCTGCATTTTCAGTCTGTTGTGTAGTATCAAAGTTCTAATACCTGCACACACTTTTAATCTTTTTTTCTAAAGAAACATTTATGAAAATATTGTTTCTTCAGTCATGCATATTCTGCCTCTTGAACAAGTAAGTTTTGGGATGCTAACATGAACAAAGGCAATGGATGAACTTAAGGTATGAATGGATATAACATCTGCCTTCACATTGTTTGAGGGCATCAGTACAAAGACACATATATCATAGCACTGGTCCATGAACTATGACTTTCCACATTTTCCTCCATTAGTACAAGTTCTGAGGAAGTTGAATTTGACATTGGCTCTAAGGGCTTCTCACCAGAGTGTTGGACAATTACGCTTACCTTTGTTCCTGGCAGCCCTGGCAACCCCGGTTCTCCTTGCGGACCAATGAAACCTGGTTCACCCTTTAAAAATACAGTATGAGAGGAATGTTAGATTATTTATTTAGCAGTATGTAATTACAGTAACACAAGTTTCTTTTGGATAGTATTTTCCCTGTATTGCTTACAGCTCTCCAGCTGTGATGCAACAGTTATATAGACATACTTTTCATCATGGGTAACTTTTATCAGCATAAATTCTTGTAGCAAGCCATCACACAGCACATGAAATGCAAATGAAGCAGAAGGTGTCAAACATAGTTTTTATGAGGTTAAGGACTGTTAATATGCAACCTGGTCTACAACATAAGATACCAAACTAATATCAAAGCAGCCTGAAGGCAGAAGGGGAGTTCTGAGTGACTCCTAAATTTAAAAAGGGACAGTTCATTTCAGCCATGTGTTACGAGGTACTTTTCTATTGCAGCATGTGAATAGATGGCAGACAGGGTAAGGGTATGACAAAGCAGTGACAAATGGAGAGGCCAGGTGGTACTGTTGCAATGTGTTTTCAAGGGAGGTACTTAGCTGCATCATCCCCAAAAAGGAGATCAAAAGCAATCTCATTTCAAGTCAGAGACTCCCAGCACCATGGTACTCTCCCTCCTCATTCTGACAGTAAAATACTTCAGTTCTCTGCACCCGGACAACTTCTCTGGCTGTGAACAGCTGGGAAAGAGACACAGCTCTCCTCATTCCCTCTCTGTTCTGCCCCCTTCCTGCCCATTCATTTTTACAAACATAACAGCCATATAGCAGGAATCAAGCTGAGCTGCAGCAGAAGCAGCATTAAGCAGAGGAGTAAGGACATATTTTATTACCTATCTCCATGCCTGAAGGCGGATAATGGAAGATTAATAAGCCACATGTTTTCCTTCACAAACTCCCCTGAACAAGGTTTCCTGCTATTTAATCTTGCATTTTTTCACAAAAATTTGAATCAAGAAGATATACCCATAAGCTATTGTAAATTTTAAAATCAGTAGTGTCACCCAATTAATAAAGATATATTTATTAGCCTTTTAACAATATCCCTGAACTTAACGACCAAAAATTACCCATCAAATGCCTCTTTAAATAGCTAAAAGACAGACTTGTTATAATCCTGTATTGATATAATTACTGACAACATATAGAGACAGTGAATATAAGCAGTTGGATAATGTTTCTCTTCACCTCTTGGCCTCCATAGAAATACAGGTATGCTGCACGGGGCGAGCAAATAAGGAAGTATTCTTGCACATTCGTCTGCACTCTCATCAGCAATCCATCATTAACAGTTCAAAGCAAAGCAGGTCTCTGGCAAACCTATAACCAGAGATACCTTTCCTGTGGCTATATCGAGGGCCATAGCAAGCTCTCAGTGACCTCAATTTAGATTATCAAAAAATAAAATTAAATAATGAGTTTTCTCACAGGAAGTTCCAGCTGGTCATGGTTCAAAATGTGATAACAAAGGAATAAACTAAGACAAACATGTCACAGAGAAGCATCGGGGTTTTGCTGTCATAGGAAAATAACCTCACAGTTTATATAAGTCTTTGTATTAGTGCATACCAGCAAGAGTAACATAAGGTTGTCATTGCAGATGGAAGCACTTTAATGTCAGTAAATTAAGAACAGTGCAGCTTCAATCATTTATTTTAGAATGAGAAGGGACTCGATAGCCCCAGATTGTTTTAATACTGGCTTTACCAGGGCTAATTTCTTGGCCAGCTAATTATGACTTCAGGTAGAAGAAACATGCAGTGACTACATGATTCAATCTTTTCTGTGGTAAGGCTTAGAAGTGTCATTCAGAGGTTGATGCACAGCTTTTGAGTCAAATTCTCACACTTTGCTCAGGATTATACCAGTTGCATACCACAAGAAAACTTCTGGCCAAAGTCCAAAAAGAAGTCCCACCTTCCCCCCAAATTCCTGAACAGATAGGAAAAAGGTGCTTTGCCATAGCTAGTGGAATTGATAAAGGAAGAAGCTGGTGACTTAATTAGCACAAGTAGAAAGCATCTTAAATGACACAGAGCTTTAAAACACTATCAAATGTGGAGTGGAAGAAGTTGTGTGTCAGTAGAGACTGGGAATTGACTGGGTCAGTAGCAGCTCTGCTGAGAAAGACGTGGCGGTTATGGTGGGTGCCAAGCTGAACATGATCCAACAGTGTATTTCTTACCACACGTGAAAAAAAATGCAGTAGTTAAGACCTGGCTACATTAAGAAAAACATGCAACTCTCCCTCTATCTAGTGCTAGTGAGGCTAAGTAGATTAAAAGACAGATCTGATTTGCCATCTGAACTAAGCTTCTGAGTAAAAAGACAACATGTTTGGATGATTTGAAACTAAGTCATGTCCTCTGTAATATTTCAAATTTCCTGAGTGTAACCACAGCATAAGGCATTAACTAAAATGCTCATTGGGTATACATCTGCACCATTCAAAGTTAGTGGAGGTAACAACTGTATCAGGTTGGTCTCTGGCATTTCTGTCTCAGTTACTCAGAAGAGAAACTTTTACATGAGAAGCAATGCCCATTCCTTGTACCTACTGTATCCTGCAATTATATTCTGCAAAAATTGCTGGCTTCCAACTTTATGTTATCCTATATGCCACTCAGATAGCAAAAAAAGAAATGAGAATCTATCAAAATTAGCACTGCCAATGATGTGTGAAATGTAAAGAAAAGTTTCCTCTCAGTAAGACATGCTGATGTCTGTTATGCAAAGGCAAGGAAGAGACCATTCTGATTAGTCCATCACACAAACACAATGCCAGAGCCATAGAGGAATGTGGTTAGGAAATTAAGGACCAAGGGTTTTAGTTTTTGTTTTAAATATACAACATTTGTGATTTAGCTGGCACATCACTGCAGGAAAGCAAGAGTGAAGGCTTGCTGGCAACTGCACTTTGATTTGACAACATTGTAGCTCTGAGATTCACTGAAGCATCTCCTGATCTTAAGTCTCCTGCTTAAATGAACTCAGAATTTGTTCCAAACTACCGTGAAATGCTGAGAAGAATGCAAGGAACTGGAGTAACCAAGATTTATAATACTTTTCTAAACATCTCACTACAACTTCTTACAATAAAAAACAAAGTTTTATCTAATAAGAATCTACCACTAGCTCCTTTGCCTGCGAAAGCAGAGGCAGGAACACAAAATCTGGAAAGAGGAGTTAAACAGGTAGGTTTTGAAAGAAGAGTAAGGAACTCCCCCATTTGAAATACTGTTTGGCAGCTGTATAGAAAGCCATCAGCAAGTGAGGACTCTTTGTGCATTTTAGTTTAACCCTTTGGTACAGTTATGAAATCACTGCTTAGAAACCACCACATTGCACAGGAGGTAAACAGGATGAATTTCATTATTTGAATTTCATCTGCTGTTAGGGCTTGGAGTAATTTGTATCAATCATACAACACAGGCAACTTGGTGTTAAAAAAAATCAACAAGCTTGTGCATTGCTTCCAGTTTACAGGAGTGATTTGTTATCTTTTTAAGAATAATTTTAAATGGCTTGATAGGGTAATATTTTAAAAGACTCCGAGACTACCTCTGTGTGTGCTCATTTTCACCCTCAAATGTTTGTCAACTGTAGAAATACGAATTGGTCAGACAGCAAATGATATACTACTATTCACAAACCTTGTTAATGTTCACTTTCACCTCTTATCATAAAATGTCTGAAACAGAAAAGGGCCCTATAATGGCATGCTGTACACCTAGCGTAATGTGAGCTCCATCAGAATTTAACAGTAAAAAAGCCACCTTCTAATTTACTTCAGAAGATAGTCAAATTTTTATGAGGATTATTATCTAGACATATTCATAACCGGTCTTCATGATGATCAAAGCTTTTATGGGTTGAGGCAGAGGCTAGCTTTGATACTAGAGATTAACCCTAAGACACACTGTTTGCCGTCGCTGTCTTCTTTTAACTTTTATAGAACCTGTAATTGGCTAAAACATGGACTTTCACTTAAAAAGCTGCAACAGTTGAAATCCCATTTGCAATGCTAGTTGCAGTTTCAAACACCACTAATTTGGCAACAGTTTATTAACAATGTAGTTGTAATACCATATTCAGTTAGAATTAGCCTTCATTGCACAGCTGAGACACACAACAACATAATTATTTGAAACTTTGTTCTCACAGACAGGCCCAGTCCACTTCCAGTGCCTGAAATACACAGCTCTATGCTGATCCGAGCAGCCAGCAGAGAACAGCAGTTGTTGGATACACTGTTTTCCCACAGAAGGCTCTTCCTTCTATAATTATTCTTTTAATGAATATAACACACATTTTCCCATCCAGATCAATGTTTGCCCAAAAAGAAAACCTGTGCTGCAGAAAAGCGCCCAAACCATCAACTTTCTGTAACAATGAAATAAATTCACTTCCATTTCTGAAATTACTATTGAAGTCACTGATAAAATATTTTATTGTTGCTAAAGCCATAAAACACACGAGCGAGTTATTCCCTTTACAGATATAAACTGTGCAAGAGCTCTTAAATTTTTTTTTAAAGTCTCCTGGCCACCTTACTATGTTCCTTCTACATCAGATTACTGCATTATTTTCTCTATGCTATAGAAATGAGACTAAACCAACCTTTAGACCATGAATTTGCAAGGAACAATGTCATTTCAATCCTTATCCTTATCTAGTGCTATGCACTAGAACTAGCCAGAGAAGGTTAAATGTCAAACTCTCACCTTTATTGCATAGTTCATTGGTCCTGAAATATTTTATTCAGTGTCTGCCCCAGTGCTGGGACCATGGCAGTTCTGTGCCTCCACGCACCTTTCCCTGGCGTTCACTTGCAAGTGTGAACGTGCCACGGCCAGGACTCCCGCGTGCACACCTCTGGGTTGGCAAACCACACCAAAGCATCCAGAATTTCTGTGGAGCGTTCTGGTAATGTGGGTCCACCCCGCAGTTTCCGTACATGGAAAAACCTAGCTGTCTGGGCTAGAGGAGAACCCTGACATGCTCCAACACACAACTCAGGGGCAGGCCTGGAGCTTCCGAACTCCTGCCTGTAGGTCTAGCAGTTCTCCAAAAATTCCTGCGTCTGGCATGGGGCAGCCTGCAAACTCCTCAACAGTCACAGACCTTGGGAGAGCCCAAAGTGTCCTTTCTGACAAGCACTGACGTGGAAGGGTCCTCATTTTAATCACATCAAGAGACCAAGGTATGCTTGTCTTAAATGTTACCCTGACTCGCTCGTAGGCATATTTAAAACAAAACAAGTATGATGTCCTTTCCTTGCCTAACTCTACTGAAAGAATCCTGCAAAGGTGGACATATATAGAAGAAGAGCTTGCAAAAAAACCCCCAAAACCCAGACGCAAGGCAGTTGGGAGAACAGCTATGAATTTATAATAAACTACATTTGGTTCACTGGTGCCCCTGTTGATTTTCCAGAAGTTGCCATTTGCTGCCCTCAGACTTTGTTTCCGAGTTTGCCATCGAACCAGAATACTGCAACCTTTCCACTCTGGAGAGGAGTGAGGGCCATATTCTCAGGAGTCTGGAACATAGCAATCCACGGCAATTGGTGAAGCTGTGCTTGCTCGTGCCCTGCCTGCACCCGCGGCACTCAGTTCCAGTGAAGCAATTTCTCAGAAACTCAGCTGGCCTCAGACTACACAAGTCAGAGAGAATGGCACCTTATACTTTCTCACTATGAAGGGCATTAAAGGGACTTTATATATAGCCTGATGTCCATGGGAATTTTGCTCTCGGGAGGGCTACAGTTTTCAGCTCATACGAAGGAAATGAGCACGGTAAAAGGAAATCTGATAAAAAAACCTGACCCCGTTTTATAAGGTCTTAAGGCTTTTCATACCAGTTCAGAACTGGCTCCAGAAATGGCCAGTTAAAACAGGTTGTCTGGCTCACTCATCGCATTTGAAACAATATCTTTACTCCCTAATCAGTCTCTAAACTTAGAAAAACAATTCTGGTTTAGAATTTCCAAATGCATGTTTAGCCTTTATGATTCATTTAGAGTTAGAGAAATAAAACCTTACAACCTGGTTAAAACCCTGAAGCTTCACAATGAGCCCTACTTTGTATAACATTTATTGCTTTTTAGTGAGCCTAATTTTCTCATTGCTTTTAAGTTCTGCCTGCTTAGAAGGTATGCTGCTTTGGAAGAGTGCTAACAGAACCAGTAATAATTCTGATTAATTCTGCATGCATTAGTCATATCAAGGACTTCTTACTTACAGGCTAATTGTAATTCAAGTCAGCATGGTACCTAGTTTTGAGGACTAGAATAAAAACACTTGTTGTAATGAGCACCTCATTTTTAATTGTTTGCGATGACTGAACTGCTAAATTATGAAGAGTCTGGCCCCAAATTCTTTCATTTAGAAAACAGTTAGGTGACAAATCTAAGGAATTTTTGTTGCTACTCTGAAAGATAAAAAACTTTATTGCATGCACTGATTTCTGACCGTCTACAATTGTGTATTTGAGACAGAAATACTTTCAGATTACTGATGTCAAGTCTTTGTGGATGACAAAATACTTGATTTCTGAATACAGCAGAATATCGGACTCTCAGCTTATTCAGCTGTTTTCAGAATTTTGGATTTGGATTTTTTTTTTTTTTTTTTTAAACAAAGGAAAATTAAACTATGCTATAAAACAGATGCTGTGAAATAGATCCTTATAAGCTCAGTCTTCCAACTAGTAATACCTTTAGAGGAAACAACATTCTGCATTTCAGTTACTTATGTTTTAGCCTTTTCCAGGAAAGAAAATGAGAGCTTTCACAATTTGGAGGATACAGTTTCTGACAGATTAATAAGAACTGCATATATCTCAAAGAACGGCCCAGTAAACACTCCTGACACATGCATACCATCCAATGTTAATGATGATTTCATTTTCTGGCCTTGATTCTCAAAATTAGTTCTGCGAAATTACACATCTACCCTGTGCAAGTGATTACTGCCATAACATATGGAAACCAGACAGCTAGGCATGAATGAACAAAGCTAGATATGTAACTACATACACACGGATATATGTTTGTATAGATAGTTCCACTTTCAAAACTGAATACTGAAAATTAATTGCACAGTTGTGTAATTTTTTTTTATTTTATACTTTGCCTACCCATGCATAGAGCTACTTCTGAAAACTAGCCCTCCAAATGCAGGTACTAAGTCCTATTCTTTTAGATCAGTTCCCATTTTCACCCACAACATGCATCCTTGTAGTCTGCTTTTCAGTATTTGATCTATACTACACTGCACATTTTCCTTTGCTGAGGCAGATGACCCACTCTTAAGAACACTATAGGTGAGTGATGAAAGGTTGGAAATTAGTTCACACTTGGATATTTCAAAATACATACCAGCTAAGGCAAGTGCATATCAGGGAGAAACCTAAGTTTCTATGAAGCAGGGTTTGAAGCTGAATTCCCACAATTTTCAATTGCTGCAATTAACATGTTCAGCACATCTCTGTACCCAGGATTTGGAGATGCCTGTCACAAGGTCAGCTGGTCCCTTCCAGCTCCTGAGTTCAGGCTAGAAAGAATTCTGAGTATGGTGACCTATAGGATAAAGATGAACTGAAGCCTGGGCAGGAATATCTGAGTCCTGGAAAAAATGGGAAGAGAGAGATATAGGCCCTGCAGGTTTCCTGGTAACAGTCACTAACAAGGAGGGAAAACAGGAAGAAGAATGGAAATATGGAAAAGGAAAAATGAATTAGGAAAATGTGCTCAGCCTTCCTAAGAACTCCTGGGGGAAAAGGGGATTTTGAAGAACTTTCCTATAGGCGGTGAATGGTGTTGACTCCAAAATGAAATGCTTGGAACTACCATTTACTTCAGATTCCCTTTCATTTTGTTACCAGATGACAAGGGCAACTTCTAAACACATGAGCTTCAACAACAGTTGCTCTCTTTTCTAAAAGAGTTTAAATAGGAGACTAACTTCCGTGTATCCAGCTTGAAAATTCTGCTTCTCATTTTCTCTGAAAGTTTTCTTTTGTAACGGAACTCACTGGATGAAAAGAGTATCAACTCTTCTAGAGCTAAAAAAATAAGTTCCGTGGAGCAGTGAGTTTTTCAGTCTTTACATGGAATTAGGAAAGTCACAGGATAAGATCTTTGAATATGAACAGAAAAAAAGACATTTAAGTAGAGAACAGATGAAAATTAGAACGGCTTTTGCTTTCAGAAAAAGAAAAAGAAAAGAAAAAAACAATTATTCAAATTCCTATACCCTTATCCAGGCTCTTCTGAAACCTTGCTCAGGCACAGTCCCAGGGAAGTCAATCCAAAGTAATTGTATAAAAAGATACAAGATGCTGTATATTGGCAAGTCTATTGAATCAGCCAGTTCCACTGGATTTGAAAACGCCAAAAACTTTCCCTACCTCCCAAAAGCAGAAGGGCTAAGCAGCCTTTCTTTTCTTGTGCCAAGTCATTCAACAGCAGTTTTCATGAACACCACAGAATAAAAACTTAGTTGCACTCACAAGCTTTGTTTCAGTATTTATTTTAAAAACAGAGGTAGAAATGCCAGAAATGCTAAAGAAAAGCCAGATCCTGCATAAAGTGCTGCTAATGAGAAGAGGCTTGTGTTCCGTGAAGGCTTCCCACTGCAGTGAAGAAGTTGAGGACTGTACTGCCTGAATGCCAGGAAATGCAACACAATGGATTTGAGAGATGTCTGACATTACAACGAATACGGGTATGCATGATTTCCATTACAGTGGGTGAGTGCTGCTTTGTATGTATCATCCCATGAAAGTTATGAGGTAAAACAGATATATGAAGTTTGTGTTTCACAGAAAGTATTCTGCGTCTGCTTGGTGTCAGTTGGGGGATATCAGAGCGATGAGTTAATATTCTGTGTTTAGGTGCCTTACTCGCTTCCCAAGTGACATGGTGGAACACATTCAGGGGCTCATTAAGTTTCCAGCCATTCCTAAACAGCAACAGGTGCTTGAGAAACGTTTCTCCAGCATGTCACAGACAGCTTCATCACTGTCTTGGAAATAACTGACTGCGCTTGTGTTTCCTCCATGGCACCAACTGACAATGAGGAGAGAACGAAAAAGAACAGGAAGAACTCTCAAAACATCCGCATGTGTGTAGTGAATGGGTCTAGAAAAGTAAGTGATAAAAGACCCTGCTGCATACTCTGAATTCAGATATGATACTTGCATGTCCGTCCATTATTGCTGTTCATTCAGACTCCAGTATCACGTTCAACCAAGCTCTAACAGGTTCCCGGGAACATTGATTAATTAATTGAAATGGCATTATAAGAAGCTGAAACTTTCCCAGTGATTAGTATTTATTAATCCTTTAAGTAGTTTGGCTACATGTTCAAGCATACTGGACTGGATGCCTTGGGAAGCTTCTTCAACCACGAGAAGATGAGATGTAGCTGGAAAGATATGGTCCACTGCCTGGCATGGCATTTATGTTTTCACAGGCTGGTTTAGTATTTGTAAAGAGTGCTATGTATGTGCACAGCTACCTAAAACATTTCATAGTATAGCCTGTCACTGTTGAGAGCTTCATTCACAAGAAAGCAAATTTGTAGTTCAACTAACAGATTTAAAGAAAAAGAGACTTCAATTCCTTACACAATAGTCAAACGGTAAATATTTAAGACCAGAACTACATCCAAGAGTTTCCTCTGTGCAGACTATCCCTACATCTAGATCTTCTTTTCTTTACATGGAAGTACTAGAAGATACTAAAGGAAATTCTTTCAAAATTAGGCAACACGGAGTCTTCTCTTGCCTCTTTCTTCTCACCTGTCTTGAAGATGCCCGTATGTATCAGTCTGTCAACATCCAACAATTCCAGTTTATGTTTAGAACATAAAAGCTCTGTAAACATGATCCTCAGACAACTAGTCCATTCATTTGAAATCACCTGTGTGATTTGAGTTACTGTATATCAAATGGATATGAACTTCTGCTATTTATTTATCTAATTTCCAGAAAATATATTTTCCCCATTCCTTGACTACTTGGCCAGTTGAACAAAGGTTTAAGCTATATCCATTCATCTACAGGAATTAATGCATTTCAGATGCACTTGCCACCTAGGGCTAACCTTTCAAACCTGCTTGGGAAATGTGTTTTACCAATAACTCAGGGCAAAAGCCAAAAAACAAATAGAATGTGTTAATTCCTAGAACATCATAGGAAGACACAAATTTGGAGAATGTTCTATAATTCCAGTTATACAAGACTGAAGAAAGATCAAAAAGTGCAGTGAGAACCCTAAAGATTTTTAGCTGCAAGGGATCTCAACAGAAAATTTTGTAGAAGACTTTTGAGTGTGCATGTGCATGCTTGCATAATGTAACAGAAACTGAAGGGGAAAATACTGCAGAAAACAAGAATAGTAGCAACATAATACCAGCAATACAAGAATATTTAGTTTTTCCTACTGGGAAAGAGATTAAGTAGCTACTGCCTTGTATTGAACCCTGTCACTTTCTCCTACACGTCCCTGCTAGCGCTTTGCTTGGGTTGCCAGATGTCCATCTCACAAAGTTTGGGAATAGCCTGCAAAATCCCTGCTGACAGCTAATGTGCTGGCATGCAAATGCACGAGAACTCTGTAATCCATTTAAGTCTTAGGAAAAACTTCCCTTATGGAAACTTCTTACATGCTGTAAAAAGTCCCTAGATGTTGTAATGACATTGTGTGACGTTTGTACTATGTCTGCTGCATATCACTATTAAGATAGAATAGCAAAGACATATCTTTGAGAGTTTTATAAAGTCCTGATGGAAACAGACCCCAGAAGCCCTGAAAAAAATGTAACAAACAACAAGGAACAATCAGGGAGAAAAAAAAAAAAAGTCATTGCTCCAAATAAGATTCCTTTCAATTTTCTGTGGAAACACCATGATAGCACCAACAGATTGCAAGTCCAGACAATTGGATTCCCTCCATGCTGAAGTTTCTCATGCAGTCACTTATTTCAAAGTAGCTCTCAATCAACATCAGTTCACTAGAATTGGGATATCACTAAGGTTGTTCTTGGGAATTGATGAGATGATTTTACCATGGTGATACATAAATCTTTGCTAAAACAGAGGCTGAGAAAAGGGGCTAAACTACTGCTTTTTCATTGCTGATGAGTGCCCATATTCCTAACTCAAGCCATTCTCTGGTTTCTGCTACCACTTCTCATAACACAGATGTAGTCTCTGTGACAGAAAAATCTAGGCTTTTTTCTACAGGCTCCTTAATTAAAGAGAGTTTAAAAATGCCTTGAATCAAATAGCACCCATCCTGCAAGTCTGATGTGACCAGATCTTCTTTGCTCTCTCCTATGCATGTTCTGCTAGCTTGCTTGTTACCACCCTAGGGTGCATCTAGCCACCTCAATGCAGAATTGCACTAGATGGAGTTTCTTCACTGAACCACAACTAGTCTCCCTCTGGCCTAGATTTTTAATAGAAGCTAGCATTCTCCTCAAGGATTAATATTTGACCAAATTATTCCATTTCATTCTGCAGGCAACTGTACTATTTTTCCACTGTATCCACTGACTTCTGAAACAAATTTTCACTGGGCAAAACTGCCACACTTCATCCATTTGTCACTTCACATCTTGCCTTTCAGGTGAATCTGAAAGCTGCCCTTCTGAGCCGTTCTTACCACCAACAAAATAAAGCTTAACAGTAATAATTTTCCCAGAGCAGAGACTCAGATTTAGACTTTTTTATTTACTTGCTGATGATATGCATGGACATGCATGGTCTGCATGAACACAGAGTCCCCAAAGACCAGCCGTAACTCCAGCTGGTTTTGGCAAGTGCGCCCAGAACACTGGCACTGACCTCCAACTGAGCTACCTGTTTGCTCACTGTTAAAGTAAACAGTATAAGGATTGCTGTCAAAGGTCCTTAAAAAAATACAGTTTCATCACACAAAGGACTCTGCTCCTACATGATCTTCACTAGTCAATATAGGGTTCATTCTCACAGAAAATGAACAACCTCCCTGGGAACTATATTTTCAGGTATTACAACACACAAACTTTAATATGCATGTTCAATTCTTCCCATAATTCGCTAGTAACACAGAAGGGACATTATGCTTCAATACTGTGGCTATTCACAGGTCCCTTGATAAAACCACTGCAAATGTTACATTCCATGAGATAAATCCTGAATCCTACCAAAATGGACAAGAGTTTGGCCTCTGGCTTATCCCCCTTGTTATTGGAGAAATGATATAAACTATCTCCTGAGGTATACATAGGCCCATGCCAGAACGCAAAGAAAAAATTTCAAAGAGATTTTGTTTTCTGAAAGAACAGTCTTTGCCACGAAGGAGAAGCAACCACTCTAATCTGGACTCAGAATATGTGAAGCCACTCACTTTGTGCAGCATTGCAGAGTTACAGCTCAAACTGTGCAAGTGTCTGCAACTCCCAATGCAACCACTTATGCTAGAACTAAACCAACCACATGTCTTTTGTATCAACGTGCCTAAAGATCCCAGACAAACCGGAAGCCAGGGACTAAACCAGGTATTAGGTCAGGGACTGTAGCTAATACTGAATAGAATCTTATTAAAACATTTTGACTTGTCAGTGGAATCACTGCTGTGTAATGGAGCACAGAGTATTTTTGTCGACAGAGCCAGTTCTCCACAGCCTGTGTATAATTAATGCAGTTCTCTAGCTGGAGGCATGGTAAATTCAGTAGACTATTGCGACTGGAAAGCACCCATCAGAGTGGAAACCAAGTAAAACTTTGAAAACAAGCCTCTTCCATTAAAAAAAAAATATAAAACCCTACTATATTAGATTATTTTTTAAAGCACTAGAATGCAATGTTCTACTTCACATTTTAATGTAAGATGTACTGTTTGCTTACTCATAGACACTTTAACGAATTTTCCATGTGAAACCTTTCTGTGACAATCCTCAGTTCAATACCAGAGACTCAGAAGAAGATACAGCACAAGTACAGTAAGTCCATTTTAGCCACATTCTTGCAGTCTCCCCCTCTTTGTGGTGTCCCCCCAATACAACAGAGAGTACAGTTTATTTACCTTTATCCCAGGGAGTCCAGGAAGCCCAGGAAGACCTGGTTCACCCTATACAGGAAAATTACATAATATTACAGACATTATTCAGTTATGGTCACTATCCAGTGAACACCCCTGTATATTCTGCAGCGAGATAAAAGAGCATAGATGACTGCTAGTCGGTTCAAGCAGGACCGATAATTTTCAAAATGAGTGACTTAAATGTACAATTAGTAAGAGTCTTGTTAAGGCTCTGGGAACCTTGGATGTAAAGATGACACCCAGGCTGAAAATCCACATCAGGAAAGCCAAAAATGAATTCATGTTAGCCTTCACCAAAAGAGAAGAAAACAAGCAGCACTGGTTCATTTTACACGCTGCCGTTTCAGTTCCATACTTACGACAGATGTTTAATTCTGTTCCATTTTCAACTCTGAGCTAGATATTGTGCTGTGTAGCTGTCTGATTTAGCTACAAAGCAATTCAGAAGAGCTTGGTTTAAATTGTGCAATTCAGGCAGGACTGCCTAATTGTAACTGGGCCATCATTTTTATAGAGCTATCCGTAGCATCACTTCAGTGCTTGCTATTTATCTGTGAATATACATGCTGTCATGAAGGATAGTAGGAATGTAACCTTCTATTGCTTTACTCAGAAACGCCTTGCTTATTTAAAATTGCAATGAAAAGACCTATAGTACTGCATTTGCAAGGGTAATTTTGTAACAGGAATTGAAAACTGAATGTATTAATTTTGAAATGAAGTTGATACTAGTCTAGAACAAGAATGACAACATTTGCACAAATGGCCGTTTTGAGATAGCTAAATGGAAAGATGTTGTCTAGGGAAATAAAGATGATGAACAGAAAAAAAAAAAAGAGCAATAACACATGAAGAAAACATTATTTTAAAGGCTGGAGATTTTATTTTAATACAGAGATGGATTCTAACCAGCACCTTGGATCTGAATATTCCCTGAACCTTCTGGAAGCTCAGGTCTGAACTCTGAAGCCAACTTTTACCTTTATAATGAGTTGAACTATATTCCAGATTTTGTACACTTCAGAGCTTTATAGAAATCCAGATTTCAACTCTGTGGTTTGGGCTGATTCATACAGATTGTGCTATTAAAATATTTTACGTGTGTGTATACACACAGACATACATTCATACACTCACATATACACATGTATACATACACAAACATAAACACATGTATACATAATATAGATGTTCACCAGACTACAGTAACCAAAGACACCTCTTTGAGGGCGTAGTATTAAATAGATTTGAAGCGCTAATAACAAAATTACATTCTGCCACAAACTGAAAAACATAATAGAGGGTCTGCAAATCACTTTACCAAATGGAGTGATTTTTAAATGTTATAGAAGGATCTGATAATAGCTGCTTTGTCTATTTCATTTACTCCATAATTTTAACTGTTCACATTGCCTAAAAGCACAGGAAAGATTCCAGTCTCAAAATATTAACTATACAATCAGATGAAAGAATAGAGGCTAGGATACCATTTTCAATAGACACTATTATTTCTTGGTATGTTGCGTAACACTTTCTAAAGCAGAAAATGAGTTGTCACTCTTGCAAAAGGATAACCTTATAAAAGGCCTCCATTGCACTCATTCCTGACAAAATGCTAGCTTGAAAACCCCACTCCTTTGTCTTCAGGTTTCTTATTTGAGTAGCCATACGTACCCCACTACTACTGTGACCTTTTCTCATCTAATTGTGGAGGCACTAAATTTCACTTCTAAGCACAGCATTTGAATAATTATAAGTGATAATCTATTAGTATTGCTGCAGTAGGTCACTATTTAGTCTTGGGACAGAGCTAACCACCATAGACCCACACATAACAAGCAGAAAGGATCCAGCAAAGCCCATTCAGACTCATAGTAATCTAAAACAATTAAAATGTGCCTCAAAGATACATTAAACAACATGAAACACAATGAAATCACTAATGCTTCATTAGAATTAGTATTGTAAATGAATGCATAGTATTTTCTTTTCTGGACCTTTCCTGATACAAAAAATCTGAGTATGATTTATGAGAAGAATGATTTTTAAAGAAACCAAGGCTGTATACTATCTCCATCTCATAATGCTCAGGTTGGCAGGGCAGGTCATTCCATCACCTCTGCAATACATATGGCACACAACAGCCTTGACAGGCCACTGAAATATCATCACATTTCATTTCATGTAAATAATATTCAGGTGGACAGCTCTGGTTCCCTCATTGTCTCTTCTCTTTGCCCTTTTACCAGGTGTCCCAGCAGGACCTGCCTCCTACTCTCATAAAAGGCAGCTGAAGGCACAGCATTCACTGTGTTCAATGTACTATGGATTCAAAGAGGAAATTCCCCAGCTTCAAAGGGCCTCATGGAGCACAGAGTCATTACAGCTCCTGCTGGACCTTTACTTGCAAAAGCAGCCTCAGCTACACAGCACCCAGGGGAATTTCTTCCCCTGGAAAGAATAGAGCGGCATTACCTGGTCTATGTCCTTCCAAACATACCGCGTGCCTCTGACAGTTCGATCCCCCTTACAGGTATATGCGAAAGGGATTCTAGTCAATATTTATTTTCTTCCTAATGAGACGTAATAATGTACCATAGTCTGAAGGTTAATATTCAGTCAAACATGCAGGGTTAACTTGTGATCACTCAACAAGCACAGCCATTCTTTGTTAGTCTCACCAGCTGCAATTGGGTAAGCATTCAATGCAAGAAGCATTCCATGGCTAGAAGGGGAGATGGGTTAGTCTAATATTGCTTTTCCTGTTAATTAGTATCATCATTCCTGTGCTTTTTTAAAATACAAAATGATCACACACCAAATTTGTACACGCCTTGGGCTGTTAATTTGTACCGCCCTGGGCTCATCCTAGTACGGGTAAGTGCCAGTAGTAACATCTGTGTAACATCGTTTATCACAAATCCAACAGAGAAGAAAAGGATAACTGGACATTTCCAACTAATACCTTTTGTCCAGGCCGTCCAGATTCACCAGGTTCACCCTAAAAGAAAAGAGATGAAAGACATGAGATCTGACAAAAAGAACTAAAAATAGAGCTGGGGAAAACCATAACATTAACAGTACCCAAAATGTCTGCGACACTACAAAGTAACACAGACTAACCACCCCTCTTCTCCCTGTACAAGTGCTTTAAAACTAAATTACCTTAATTCCTGCAGCAGAAGAACCAGGGTCACCCTGATACAAAATCCACAAGAAATAATCACACTTATTACATATACAGTTTTTCAGGAAACAGATATAACAAAACATGCAAGAGTATAGCAAGATTATATAGCAAAATAACTATATAGCAAGATTACCTGTTCTCTGTGCTGCTACATAGGAATTTACCCAATGAATTAAATCAGTGTGATTCAGAAAAAGAGCAGTATTGTTTTCAAGAACTTGCAGAGAGATTTAGTTTCACTCATCCAAACAGCATAATAGTTAACCTCAAATTTCACAACTAATAATGTAGATGTAATAATTGCAGATTTTGTATAAATGTACTTTATAAAGCCAGAAGATGGGACATGCTTTGACATCTCTAAATTGCTGATATACATTAAAAATAATTTATTGCCATTTACAAAGAATATGAGCAATCTTTTTGACCTAATTCTACAGATGGCAAGTATCAGGTCTCAACTGACAAAGGTTTTTGTGCTAATGAAGGTTTGCCTTGAAAAAAAGGCCCAGTGACCTATGTGTTTATCCCCATTGGGACAGGTCACAGCTCTATTTCCACAGCTCTTCAGCATATTTAAACTGACGGTTTAATGCACTTAAGTGTTATACTTTACAGGATGAGAGCGCCATAGTAATTTACGAATTCAGAAAAGGTCTCTGTTCTGAGGAGGCATATAGCATTCAAAAAGTTTTGCCTGTGTTTTGCTGGGTTGACTGGATTTGATAGGCAGTGATATGCACGAGGGCAGAGGATCGTGAGTGACCTGATGCTTTGGGTTTGTGTGGCAGGGTTTTCGGTAGCGGGGGAGGGGCTGCAGGGGTGGCTCCTGTGAGAAGCTGCTAGAAGCTTCCCCGGCTCCAAGGTGGACCCGCCTCTGGCCAAGGCCAACCCCATTAGTGATGGGGGTAGTGCCTCTGGGATAATGTATTTAAGAAGAACCTCCAGTGGGGGAGAAGATTGGAATGTGAGAGGAACCCCTCTGCAGACACCGAGGTCAGTGCAGAAGGAGGGGGAGGAGGTGTGCCAGAGGAGGGGATGCCCCTGCAGCCCGTGGTGAGACAGCAGGCTGTCCCCCCCCAGGCCGTGGAGGGGAGCGGGGGAGCAGATGCCCACCTGCAGCCCGGGGAGGACCCCACACCGGAGCAGGGGGATGTCCCCGAAGATGGCCGTGACTCCATGGGAAAGCCCGCGCTGGAGCAGTCTGTGACTGAAGGACTGCAGCCCATGGAAAGGACCCACACTGGAGCAGTTCGTGAAGGACTGCAGCCCGTGGGAAGGACTCACATTGGAGAAGTTTCTGAAGGACCGTCTCCCGTGGGAGGGACCCCACGGTGGAGCAGGGGAAGAGTGAGGAGTCCTCCCCCTGAGGTGGAAGGAGCGGCAGAGACAAGGTGTGATGAACTGACCCCAACCCCCATTCCCCATCCCCCTGTGCCACCAGGGGGACGAGGTAGAGAAAATGGGGAGTGGACTTGAGCCGGGAAGGAGGGAGGGGTGGGGGGAAGGTGTTTTAAGATTTGGTTTCACTTCCCATTATCCTTGTTTTGATTTGATTGGTAGTAAATTAAATTGATTTTGTTTCTTCCCTAAGTTAAGCCTGTCTTTCACCCGTGACCATAAGTGGTGAGTGATCCCTCCCAGTTCTTGTCTTGACCCACGAGCCTTTCTTTATATTTTCTCCTCATCCCACTGGGGCTGGGGGTGGGGAGTGAGCGAGCAGCTTTGTGGTGCTTTGTTACTGGTTCGTCTTAAACCATGACACCTGGCCAAGGAAGCTTTTAGCTCCCAGTTTTGTACAACTGTCACAGGATCCTTAAAATTCTTGTATACCTCTGCTGCATTTTTTTTCTTAAATGACACGCCAAACAAAAATGAAAATAACTAAATTAATGAAAAGTTTGCTAGTCAAACTACATGCTGTTGAAGATGGCTAGAGTGCTTATATTTGAAGAACTGTCTCATTATTCGTTATTCAAAATAAATTTGGATTGTTCACTGAAAGTAACAGGTTCCTACACAGTAGCAACTTCAAGCTCCCCAGCAACCTGCTAGCGATTTACATAGGTAGCACAGGAGCCAGAACTGTAATCCACTTTGAAGATGTATAAGCACAGTATAAGTGCATAATATTCTTTTTAGTAACATACAAATAGGGGATACCCATTCCTGATGGTTCAGCAAAGGTGCAGGAAGAGTTCTGTGAATGCCATAGTTTTAAAGTTGGTTTGGGTATGGGAGCTTTTTGGTAATAGTTTCATAAAATTAAATGGTAGCAGATAACATGCTCGCTGCTCTGAAGAATAGGGATAGATTTCCTCTACACAGTTACTGCAGCTTGCTCTCGTGTGACCAAAACATAAAAATCAGTATTATGAAAGATTGATTCATGTTTGGAAACCTGAGCTGCTTCATTTTGATAGACGTGCATGAGTGATACTGCCGATATCCCTTACAAGCATGTACAACTGCAAAACCTCAAGGACTTTTTATAGCTATAAAGTGGCAAAGCAACTGGTAAGAGACGTTCACCAGTTGAACATTTTAAAGGATAATGATAGATATGGGGAAGATAAGACACAATATATTTATAAACCACCTTCATGCAAGAAAGAAAATTAAGATGGGATTAAAGAAAAAGTTACAGTACAGCATGTTCTCAGTTCTCTGATGAGTCAGGCAGTTTGGAAATGAAGAAATTTTAGCAGGGGAACATGCACACAGGAGGAGGATACTTGGTAGTTTCTAGGGACCGAGGCTACAGTAGAAGAGTAGAAGCAAGAACTCAAGTCTGGCATTGACACTGTCTTCAAAGTAAGACAATTCAGCAAAGACAGTTTCTTTCTTAAGTCACAGGTCAAGAATTAGGCTACCAAGTCTGTATTTCTAAAAGCCACTAGGTACAGCAGTTCAAAAAACAAAGCTACATTAATGGCACAAACAGGAACCCATTCCTAAACCAAGTCTGAAACTGTTGTCACCTGATCTCTCTCACCATATAAATGAAAATTTAGTATTTATCTCACGGAAACGTTAAGCTGCAGCTCTTCTATAAGACCTGGATCTTTTTTTTCTGGGTGGCAGATTGTGTTGCAGGCAGCAAAAATGGAGGAAAAATAATGAAAGTCAACTAAGTCACAGTTCTGCTGACTGTTGTAAAAATTCATGCAGCGGATTCTAGCCTGTTATGCTTAAAGCAATGCACTCCACACAAACAGCATATATTCCCATGTCACCACCCTACCTCTGAAACTTATGTGAAACCTGGAAGAAATGGGAGACTTCTGTATTATGAAGTTCAACAAGTTTATTGAAATTTCTTCAGATATAGCAATATAAGAAGTCTCCTGATGACCTATACTTTCCACAAGTTGATCCCAACTAGACTGCCAAACTGTTGAAAGCTCACACAGAAATATTTAAAACATTATACTTGGGGAGAAAGGATTTCCCACTGAAAGAATGAGAGAACTTTTTCTTTCCTTAAACAAGATCCCAAGCAGGGAGATGTGCATACTGCAGACCACAGTGCAGTATGGGCATTCTAGTGGATACAAGCTCGCTCTCACAGTTTGATAAAGTAGAAAAGCAACAAGTGAAGCTGCACTAGGCTTCCCAGAGAGATTGTAAACTTTGCATTTACTTGTTGCAGGACTATCTATCTGAACAACAATCTCATACTTGCTAAGAGATTATATTCTTGAATCACATAAAAGTGGATGAAGATGATGTTACTGGCATACATTGTGTAAGGAACTAAATAAGGTTCTTAAGACTTTCATCTGGGTTAATAAGCATGACTGCAGATAAAGTATTATTTAAATGAACTCTGGGAATCAAATAACTTGACTATTCTTAAATCTAATGTCTATTTTTAATTGCTGATTTTAGAATATGCCCCATAAAATCCTTGTGTTCTTGAAAGCATAGCTTTACTCTATCCAAATGATAGGACCTGAGAGATTTGCATACATTCCTTACCAGCTTGATAAATCCATCATAAATTTCTCCTTGCACTAAACTGATGTGAGTTGGTTAAGCAATTACACATATAGGGGTACAAGAAGAAATTGTTATGATTCTGCCCAAGTGTAGGCACTAAAATGAATGTTTTAAGAAGCATATGAGTTCCAAAGTGATGTCCAGAAAGGATCATTATGACTGACCCTTCTTCCTGTGCAACACAGGCTTTGCTCTGACTGCTAAAGACTATGACTTGTGTAAGTAAAGCACATTTAAAAACTCGAGTTCAATTTTTTTTTTTTTGCAGTGATGCAGCATGAGTATCACATAAAATAAATCAAAACTAAGTAAAATAAAATTTTGACGTCTACTCTTTAGTGACTTCTACGACACGGTACTTTGCAACAATGAACCAACAAGGTATTAGGTGAGGTTATTGCTGACGTCACCTGGCAAAAAGATTTAAAACAAAGTTTTTATCTTCAACTCTCAATTGTGCAGCTGGCAATTTGGAGGGAAGTTACCTATCATGATACCATATTTTTTGTCCCATATTTGTTTGGTCCCTCTGTTTGAGGGGAACACAGAAGGGGAAAAGTAAAAGGATATATCAGAAATAGCTATAACTCAGCAGACCTCATTCCAACTGTCTGGCAGGTTGTGACCAAAGTTTCCACATGATGCAAATTTCATCAAGGTGGAGTGCTAAATAGAGACATGCTGATGTATCCTGTACTGAAGCTGCTGCTGTATGAAGTCAGGAATTTTATGCTTAATTAGATAGAACAGTAACATTTTTTCTGCTGCTTATAAAAATAAACTCAATCAAATCAGTCAGCATCTTTACAAAAATAAAACAGTTTAAAATGCATTTTTCTTTTGATCAAATTATTATTTTCATTAGCTGGTTATACTGTAAGCATGCCTAAAGCACACATTTTCTTCTCTACTAATAAGTAGTGTACCTTTTCTCCTGTGTCACCCTTCGGTCCATTTTCTCCAGCATCACCCTATAATTAAAATACATATTATATTTTAATGAGTTTATGTAAGCACATGGCATGCAGAGAAGAGTCAGCATTCTGACGTAATTAGCAAGCTAATTTTGTTAATCAGATAGTCAATCTCTGTATGACACAGTTAGGAAGCATGGTTTATATAGCTGTTTTGTCTTATACAGCCTTCACTATAACTGTAATCCCTTTCACAGGCCCTCAAAACCCCCCACAAACTATCAAATAACTACCTGTCAGTATAGTCTACAGACTTCCCCAGTTCACTGTCGTTTAGCAAGGAAGGAATAATTTCGTGATGATTCAGCATTTTAAATTACCAGTACATATGGTTTTTTTCAACACAGAGACATTCACCTAAATGCATCTAATCAAATTCAGGTAACAGTTACACAACTCCAATACTTTTTATTAGGATTCTCAAGTAATTTATGGCATATACTCTCTGAGTCTGAAGTCCTTCATGAACGGTTCACAAACTACAAAAACTTCACTGAATGCCACTCCTCCAAGGAGCCACCAAAATGATTGTTATCTCTACATAAATTCTATACATTGTTTATTGTTAAAAAAGTGATGTTCAGATAACACTTTTTCGTGGCTGGGTGGACACTTTCTACTTTAAAAACAACTTTGTAAAGAAACAGTTTAAAAGATTTATCTATAAAAAGACCCAATTTCCATTTTTAGTCACATAGCCATATAAGTTGTCCAGACCACACCAAAAAGCCTTCGTTATATATGAAACTATAGGCCAAAAATTTCTGTGGGACGTGAGGTTCATGTAAAATGTAAGAAATATTTAAAATGCCAACAATACTGATAACTGTTGAGTCTAAGTATGCTAAAAACATTCTAGCAGGTCTTAGTCAGATAACCAGTAGTAGTACTCAAATAACAATATTTATTCAGTATCTGTCATATTGCTCTGAAAACCTTGAAGTAAAATGCCATTCAGAGGACTTATAACAGAGACCATTTTGTATATCACAGTCACTGACACAATGGGAACTAGCTAACAATCTAGCAGCACTTAATTAAAGGGCTTGATGAAACATGGAAACACAAAACAGTAACTGTTAGGAATGTCATCCCAACTTCATTCAACATGATAAAGCATACTGAGGGCATTTATAATTATGTTTTTTAGGAAAAAGGATGATTACAGAAAAATATCATGATTTTAAGTAACAGAAAATCAGTATATGTTAAAATTTATAGTTATTCCTCTTGTATCTGAAAACAAACAAAGGATTAGTGAATTTTTCAACAAATATAATTTTAACCAAAGTAATGATTTAATGAAAAGAGATTCCCAGTTACATACTTCTACATGTGGGGTATATACTTTCAAGAATTCCCTGGATTATTTTTATGATGTGCTTTTCAAAATGTGAAATGAATTGCCTTTGCAAAGCATGCTTCCGGCTGCTATTACATGGATTTATACAGATCTGGAAGTGAAATTCAACTGCAGCTGCAAAGACATGGGTAAACATTTCTCAAGAGCAAATTGCACCTGAATATAAGCAACTTACTTTTTAAAAACATGTCTCAGCGTACTCGCAGAAGACAAGGCTGTGTACAGATTCCTATTCAAAACAAGGCTTATGCCATTTCTCAAACTGCCCTTGTACAGATGCAGAAGCTTGACTCTCACTCAGTGTGTACTCTCACACAGATGCTCCTACTGGCCACCCTCCCTGGATGAGCAAAATGACACCCATGTTTTGCAGCATGGAGCTTGTCCCACCCCCTCATCTTGTCTTGGCATAACTGTGAATGTCAGAGAAGTAACTCCTCGCTAACTCATTGCAAGTCAGAGCACTGTTAGTGTACCATTTGTGCTGCTGGTACCTCTCCCGACAGTCTATAGCCTAAGATCATCAGGGCAGATTCCCTTGCTCTTTCTTAAACTGATCCAAGCAAGAATCACTTCTTGAGGGCTTCACTTTTAGTATGTGGAGAACTGGTTACCCATAATCATTTAGAGTCTGTGTAGTTATCACTCTGTTACCTAATCGTTTTACTCTGCACAGGTGACAGAGCATTGAAACCAAGTTATGAGAAATGTGTGGATCTCTCATTTACTCCAACAGGCTGATCTTTTTCTGAGACTAATCATAGTTAGGATTAGTTGCACAGTTGCTCAACTGTGCAGCCTTTAACACATGACCACCGCTCTCTGTGACTAATCCCACTGCAGTAATCTCAGATCAGTAACTTCCATTAGTAGGTATTATTTGACACTTGTAAAGGCTGCACAATGCCACTCTAGTTTTAGGTAGTAGCTGTATTTATTTCTTTTAAAACTCCAAATCAGTGCATTGGCAATTCTCCAAAACAGAACCACCACAAAGGAAGTGGAACAGGTCTCACCTTTTCTCCTCTTTCTCCAGGGTCACCCTGATGAAAACAATTGGAGCAAAGAAGTTGTAAGTTACTAACACAAGCAAAAATCAAAGTGTTAGTATTACTATCATTAATAATACTAACTGAATCATTAGTATGTCAGTTACTAACAATTATGTCACTACTGATGACATTGTCTCAGATGATAAAATCCAACAAGAAAATCTTCAATAAAGAATAAGTGTGTAAATTTAATAGAACTCAACAGACAATATATCTTCAACATAATTTTAAGAGCTTCATGATTTGCATTTAAAGACTCTCCCCCTCCCCCTAGATTAAACCCTGACAAACAGGCATGTCTTTGTGAAGTGGCCTGCCAGGACCTAGGTGACTCCTACATTTGGTTCTCCTTATTTTGGGAATGAACAAAGGAAAAATCCAAAGGCTGAATGTGAGGGGAAAGTCTCATAATTCTGTTAATGGCTTAGAAGGCTCCTCAGGAGAGACAAAATGCCTTAAGTGTCTTGAACTAACTCACAATTGATTCAGAGCAAAGAGCCTTTGGTGCTCCTTACATTCTCTGTAACAAAAAGATGGCTTATAGCCATCCATTATTTTTCAAAATTGTAACTTGCTTGAAAAACTGGTTCAATGGCAAATGCACTTTTGCACACCAGCCTGACCCTGACAACTCATCTCTGCATTTCTGGCTCAGAACTGCACTCTGGCTCATCTCTGCCCCTTCGGATGGCTGGCAGTTGCTAGGCAACTCAAAGACTACAGCTGTGAATACGAATTAAGCATCAACTGCCATAATTTGGCTTCTTCTGTATACAAAGTAAGAAAAGGTCATGCTCCCAAATGGGTTGTTTTCATTCCTGATGGACAAGCAGCCAGTCAGTAAATGTAAAGAGCCTGCCTTGCGTGTCTGTCAGCAGCAGCGTGATGCACAGAATCAGCTGAGGAGCACATGTGCACCAAAGACGCACGCTCGCAGCTGATGGGATTAGAATTTAGCATTACCTGTTCCAAGAGGCCTACAGATCCCATCATCTCGGATAAGGCGAGCTTTCTTTTAAACAAAGTTATCATAAGCTTTATGTTCTATTTGACTTGTTCAATATTAAAACAGCAGAACAAATTATTTAACAGTAAAATAAGTGCAAAGAGACATTCTTATGTAATACATACAGGCCGAGACATGCTCCTAATGAGGCTTTTTGCTAACTTCCATAATAGCAGGATCAGCCCTCAAGACTTAACCCTGATATTCGTCAAAGAATTGACCACAGTAATTCTTGAAAAGAAGGCTGAAACACATTGTAAGGAGCATAAACAAAGCCTTTCTAAAAAGGTCCCCAAATTCCCAAACACTTGCAGGCATATTGCATTCACTTGGCAGTGGATGCATATGTGTCACTGCCACTGACTGGAATTATACATGCACAGCAGAAGAATATGCTTCTTTATCGTGAAATGTGTAAAGCCTCTTACAGCACTGATCACTGGAGGGAGCAGATCATTAAAAGCCAGTCAGAATATAAACGCAAGTTGGAAAGCATGACTGTCATCTATACACGCACTCGCGTACTGTGTACTTCTGTTTTTAATCCATTTTGAAAACCAACCTTAAGCCCTGCTGCTCCCTTCTCTCCTGCTATGCCAGGCAGACCAGGTTCACCCTAAAGGCAAAGAAAACAAAAGATGGGGTGAAGAAAGACATGATGAAGTATATTAACAGCATTTCCCCTACTGTCTCATGTTGGGTAAGTAATGATAAACAAAATTTAAACAGACTCTGTGGATATGTACTCCACAGTTGGGCACTAAAATGCCTTATTTCATCAGTTAGGGTGGATTAACTCTAATTAACTCCTGTATGGATAAGAAATAATTCTACTGAAGATAGCAGAAATACACAGATGTCAAACTAAACAGAAAACAGAACTGTGAGGGAGGTTGGAACTAGATGATCTTTAAGGACCCTTCCAAGCCAAAACATTCTATGATTCTATGATTCTGAAAAGCTGGCCAATTAACCTTAGGAGCATAGTCTTCCCAGCAAGACTGCCAATGCTTTCCTCTTCTCTACAACTTAGAAATACTACGAGAAAGGCTTATCTTAAATGATTTTGACATTTGTGCTTCTGGTCTCATACGGAAGGCCGAGATAATGAAGAAAAATGACAAGAGTCCATTCCAGAAATGGAAGAGTTTGGAAGAACAGACAGCTTTTGAATTTTTTAAATATACCTTACTTGTCCATTTTTCATACTCTTATACTACTGGCTGAAAAGCAGATTTAAAAGATTTAAAAATTTTCAGCATTACATCAATATTCCAAATTTGGGGTATGTTTAATGGATAGTATATATATTCTTCCACAGTTCAAGGAGTCATAAATAATTTTCATAAGTCAATCAACAAATAACAATTATTTACAAACTTCTTTTTCCCCTCAAATTTTAGAACAAAAAACCCAATCAAACAAACAAACAAGAAAAAATACGAAACAAACCCTTAAAGACATTTCCTAGTGTTTATTTCCCAGATTTATGGAAAAAACACAGTTATTATTTGTTTTCGGTAAAATGATAAAGCAATGGTTAAACTTGATTGTAAAAGAACCAGGGGTGATGGTTTATTATGTAAAATCTTCTGTGGAAGTATGTCTCAGTTTCACAAGAAATACCTATCATCTTCTTTGGTAACCCTCATGTACACAACTGCATTGCACTTCTGGGGCAGCAAAGCATGTTAAAATAACATCCAAAAAAAGATCTGAAAAAGCCTGCAACTACATTCTTCTATAAGGCCTTTGCTATGTAAATGAATAAAAATGTGTAAAAGTTAAATACAATAGCTAACATAGTAATCAAATTAGAAACAGTAATTCATGTCAGAAACTCAGAGGAAAATTTTCATACAGTATTCAAACCTAGTAGACATGATGAACCAACCCTCTACTCTAAAGCTAGAGAGGAGTTAAGATAAAGGCTTGTTCCAAATGCAACAACATGTATCTTCAAATCCTCCATAAAAGCCTTCCATTAAGAAAGGACTTTTTTCTTTTTTATTTCCACAGTCATATTTTAATCATAGATACATAAACTCCAATTCTCCATGAAAGCAGGGTCCATTCTATTTCTAAATTAGGTAACAGGATCATCAATTACTTTTTAAATTCATCAAGAGTTGGACTACTTCAAAACATAAAACAAAACCATCGAGGTCCTAGCAAAACTCCAGTGAGGTATTTTCCAAGCCAGAGAAAAAGTGTTAGGTACCATTAAACTCACAGGGAATTAAATAGCCATTTGAGTCGGCCCTCTTCCAAGGCTCCTTTGTACTACAGTAGCTCTAAGGCTGATATAGTAGCACAGGCATTTGCTATATTAGTGGTCAGGATTCAAAGCTGTTGGGAGATTAGGCATAAGTGTCCTAAAGGATTGACCTAATGGCACTTGAAGAAACTGCCAGTTGACAAAATGAAGCAGAAGGGACCAATGAATATGCACTTGTTTCTCCTCATCCCCACACCCCAAACAAGTTTGTTTCTCTCCCCTTCATTTTAAAACAGCTGCTGTCGGCTGACACTTTCAGGGGCTTAAAACTCTAATCAAAGGGTTGAAGTCCCAAGCTTGCACTTTCCTCCCAGGTTTACATATCAGTGCTATGAATGCACAGAGCTACTACTGTGACAAAAAGGAGGCTGCAAAAATGGGACAACAGAATTATATGATTTTCTCTGGAAAAAAGTGAAAACCTTAGGCTGTCACCCATAGTAAATCCCTGTTCATACCAACAGTCTTATTACTGACCTATATGCGATTTTCCTATGGCCAGCACTACACTTCTGGCAATGAAAGTACTAGTCAGAGGCACAGCAGAAATTAGCTCTGGGAATGGGAAAGATTAAGGCAAACCTAGAAGGACAGCACAGAAATGCCCTTGTGGCTTTATGCTTTTGAAGTGATTATCCTTCTGTTTCTAATGGCCAGAAGAACAGAGGCTAAAATAATTTTCTGTCATACCTACAATATTCCTTTCCCTATTTTAGAATCCTATTTTCTTGTCCATACAAGGAATCAGGGAGTAATAAGATGAAATAAAAATGTACAGCACGTAAGCTACTCTATATCCTACCCCTGGTGAACATTCCCAGTGCACAGCAAAACAAGCTTTGTGCCTCCCTTTTTCACGCTGCATGTCTTGTAGGCATCACAGTCTGGCTTTATGTGCAGATATGTTAGCAGGTCCATTAAAGCCTAACCAACCAAACAAACAAAAAAAACCCCACCACCACCCCCAAATCAAACCCAAAAAGGAGCAAAGCCTTCACAGACCTCCCATTGGTTAGGAAGTTCCAAAAGTAGTTATGAAGCAAAACAGCAGCTAACATTTTGAAAGCGAGTAGATTGATAGATCTTCCCTTGCTATACACTAAAATACTGTGTTATTTTAGGAATATTGGTCCCAAAGGACAATTTTGATTCTTGGCATGAAAATAATAAACAATACTTCTGTTAGGAAGTATAGTTAATTACTTTCCTTCCATTTAGTTTATTTACTTATTTATTAATCAAAACATATATTAAAACTGGAGAGCAAAATGCTCTATGAGTATGCTTCAGCACCACAGGTTTGTGTTTTGGAGATGAACAAAAAGTATAGCTGTCCTTTAAAAGGCTGAAGACCGTTACACTGCTGTTCAAAGAATGATGCATGCAAGGGAAAACCAGATATTCAACGTCATCTGATGCAATAATTTCAATCAGACTGCTTTTCAGCTTGGTAAAATGAAAGAAGCTATAAAACTAGAACCATATTTTTCACATTCACCAGGCCATGGTGTCTTTCCTGACTCATATTGCAGTCTCTCTTTAATAGCACTGACAGCAAAAGTGTTAGGCTGCAAAAACAATTGTCTTCTGCACATCACCTAGCTTTCAAATTGAGACAGCATATTTTTATTTTTTTTTCTTTCACAGAATCACAGAATGGTTGATGTTGGAGGGCACCTCTGGAGATCATCTGGTCCAACTCTCCCTGCTCAAGCAGGGTCACCTAGACCTGCATGCCCAGGACCATGGCCAGACAGCTATTAAATACCTCCAAAGATGGAGACTGTACAGCCTCCCTGGGCAACCTGTGCCAGTGCTCAGTCACGCTCACAGTAAAAAAAGTGTTTCCTGTTGTTCAGAGGGAACCTCCTGCATTTCAGTTTGTGCCCATTGCCTCTGGTCCTGCCACTGGGCGCCACTGAAAAGCACTTGGCCCATCCTCTTTGCACCTTCCCTTCAGGTGTTTGACCATATTGATGAGATTCCCCCTGAACCTTCTCTTCTCTAGGCTGAACAGCCTCAGCTCTCTCAGCCTTTCCTCATAGGAGAGGTGCTCCAGTCCCTTAAACATCTTTGAGGCCCTTCGTTGGACTCTCCAGTATGTCCATGTCTCTCTTGTACTGAGGAGCCCACAGCTGGACACAGTACTCCAAGAGTGGCCTCACCTGTGTTTTTTCCCATTTAAAGAGCAACTTTGTCTATAGCATTTCTGATTTTAGGTCATAGCTTGCCTTTCTGCAGTCATGAACTCCTGAGAAATCATCACTCAGAGAGACTGGAATCACTAAAACACAACACGTTCTAAAACCTTCTAGTGCCTATGTAAAACACAACCCATGATCCCAAATAAAATTGTAATGAGGGCCACACTGCACCCTCACACAAGAAAAAGATGCAAGGCCCAGAGAAATTGTGCAAAGCCACCCTCAGAGTATCCCCTTGGAACTTTTCCCTGAAAGGGATGGACTGTGGGAAAGATGGTGTGGGGAGGTGTGAAATGTCTCAGTACTCAGTTTAAAGGAATTGTCACTGTCCTGGTTTCAGCTGGGATAGAGTTAACTGTCTTCCTAGTAGCTGGTACAGTGCTATGTTTTGAGTTCAGTATGCGAAGAATGTTGATAACACTGATGTTTTCAGTTGTTGCTCAGTAGTGTTTAGACTAAAGTCAAGGATTTTTCAGCTTCTCATGCCCAGCCAGCGAGAAAGCTGGAGGGGCACAAGAAGTTGGCACAGGACACAGCCAGGGCACCTGACCCAAACTGGCCAACGGGGTATTCCATACCATGTGACGTCCCATCTAGTATAGGAACTGGGAGGTGGGGGTGGGGAATCGCGGCTTGGGGACAGGCTGGGTGTCGGTCGGCAGGTGGTGAGCAATTGCACTGCGCATCATTTGTACATTGCAATCCTTTCATTATTACTGTTGTCATTTTATTAGTGTTATCATTATCATTATTAGTTTCTTCTTTTCTGTTCTATTAAACCATTCTTATCTCAACCCACGGGTTTTGCTTCTTTTCCCGATTTTCTCCCCCATCCCACTGGGTGGGGGGGAGTGAGTGAACGGCTGTGTGGTGTTTAGTTGCTGGCTGGGGTTAAACCATGACAGTCACTAGCCCCTTCTGCCCTCCTCCTGCATTCTTATTCTCAGCTAGACTACACCACAGAAGCTGTGCCGTGCAATGAACATCACGTGGGACAACCATGATATACCATAACAAAAATAAATTCTCTCTACTGGCATTGAGACGGGCTATGATTTCCACATACTGTCTCAGCAACGTGGGGCTTAACTGACACTGTGATTGACAGAGAAATAGTCTAGTGGGATGCTGTGGTACTAGCACCACCTTTTCTGAATATACTGTCTACCAAGGTTTTGCTGTACTTGTAAAAGCACTAACAAAACTACTGGATGCACAAATGTCATGCCCCAAACTGGTAAACCTGCAAATATTGCATCAGAAATACTCTTTAGGTAACAGTTAACTTCTGTTTCATATCAAGTTGTTTTCTCTTGCCTTTGAGTAACTGGACCAACCCCAAAAGAAGGATTCTGTTTTCTTGACATGACCCACTACACAAATAGACCATAAAATACTAGAAAATGCTAGAAAAGCTGCCTTTCCCCAAATTTCATGTAAAAACTATGTAGTACTAGAAGGTAATTCTCTAGCCTCTGGCATACTGCAAAAAAGGACACTGCCACTAGAAGCTTTGTAAGCACTTAAGTTCCCAGTTATTCACCACCAGCATCCAAATTTATTCAGATCCAGTTTGCTGAATTCACAAATGGTCTCTGAATGGCGGAAATAAAAGTTTCCAGCAAATGTGCTATTGTTCTTTCACTTACCCAAAATCAAGCAGCTTAACTCAGCAGGAGTATAAATGTTCCAGTAATTTATTTGATGACCACTTACGCAGAAGAATGCTGCAGACACAGTGGGATTTTTTTGCTGTTGTTTATAACGCCACAGAGAAATTGCAGGGTACCCATCAGTGGAATAATGACGGTGCATTTTCAAACAGATAACATTGCAATGTTGTGTTTGCTGTCAATAACGGGAAAGTCTTTAACATGTTACAGGAGCTAATCTGCGGATGGGGAGCTGCCATTAACACCAAGTAAGTTCCACATGTTAACCCCAAATGCCCTGATGGGAGGACAGGCACTTTGTTTCCTCAAAAGTAGCAGCACTCTAAACAAAGTAAGTTACTGTCACTATTGCAATGCATTAGAAAGGAGACTGTTCCATCAGCAAACTGCAATGTCAAGGCATGACTGAGACTGAATGAGTTATGTAGAAGATCACCATTAGCTATTCAAAACCTCCTGATAATTTCCAGAACTGGCTTCAACAAAATGCTCTAAGACTCAGAAATGTTTGGATTTTTCTTCCAATGCATATCAATTACCAGGGCAAACAAAATGCTAACATGCCAAGAATACTCCTAACCAGCCATTCACTTCAGGAGTTTCAGGTAACTCAAAGAATAACCAGAAGGATGTTCCTTTGAACAGCATACCAGAACACCTTGCTTCAAGTCCTGGCACTCTCAAGCCTATATTAACTGTATAACTGTATTAACATTGTCAGAATGTTTCTGTCTTTCCTATATTTGGGCAAAGAACATCCTTCAGCACCCTGCCCAATAAATAGGTGTAGTAATTTCCTCAGATAGTCTCACGGTAGTGGCAGTCTTAATGCTTACACTGAAGTGAGTCTGAATTTGATGAACACTCAAATATGTAGAGCACGGCTGGGGCTCTGCTGCTAATATGAGAAAAATCTGTCAATATGAACTCATAAAATGTACTTCAGAACAGGTCTGAAAATGTATCACCCACTAGAGTCCATATCAAAGGAGTCAAGGCAGTTGAAAGCACGCTTCTCCTTACTGGAGTGCTCTGTGCCCTGGAGGCATGTACCTTCATATCCAGAATTAATCAGCTAAAAATAACGTGGCTGGAGGCCCCAGCTTTTCTTGTTTGTAAGAGAAAAACAGCCTGGAGGCTGCTGTTCTGAAATAGGTTTGGTTTTGGTGAGATTCATAACTCTGCCTACACCAGCTGGTTGATATCCGCTTCACCCTGAGAAGAAAGGCTGTCAGTATTGCTGTATTTTTCAGTCGCTAGAATGTAATCAATTTTAAGGATAAGGAAATGCAAGAGGCCCCCCAAACCTAATCCAGTCTAATTTTACTCTAAAATACATAAACGAGGACAGAAGGGGAAAAAGTGGTTTCTCAGACATGTTACTGTGATTTCCATTTCAAACCAGCGTTGAATTACCTCCTTTCAACTTGCTTTTCACCCCCCTCAAAAGTAACTTAAAATTGTTTGTTTAAGGACTGGAAATCTCTCCTGGCCCACTCACCAGCTGAAATTAAGTGGAAAGACTCTTCAACAAGACTCAGCTGGCCTGCAAATCTGTCTGAGAATTTGTGAACTCCATTTAATGATGTTTCCTTCCTTCATACTTCTATATTTGAAAAAAATGTTAGTACACGCATACCCTTCCTCATTTCTCTAAAGAAATGTGACAATACTACTTTCAAAATGTGTCCCCTACATAGTACAGTACACACTGATGGGGAAATACATGTAAATCAGAGTAATAAGAAGCATGAAGAAAGCAATAAGAAATGTGCACACCCAGACTAGGTCTACTGATAAGAAAGGAAACTCTTCTGAGGTTTATCAAATTGTTATTGTCAAACTACTGAAACAATTTGAAATGAAGGGATCTATCCTGACCACACATTCTGTTCTCAATACACCCTTACAAAAAAAACCCCAAAATACAAGTACTACGTAAGAAAAAACATTCCATGGAAGCATAGAGTAAGGGGGTTTATGCACTCCAGACAAACTCTCATTTAAAACAAAAAGAATTAGTTGCACAGACTCCAGAAAGGGGGTTCCTTCAGGCCAAATGCAATCCTTACTTAGGGAACCTGCCCTTTTCTCCTTGTGTTGTTGCTGCAGTCACTGGGAGTCCTTATCAAATCAGTACAGCTTAACAAATATGAGAATATGTAGTCCATACTTGCACAGCTGAACTTTCTAAGAACTGCTTTGTGGCCATTTCAACATGATTATTGTAGGGATCTGCTAGCCCTAGATCACTGCAACCTCATATCTCCATGCAGGTATAATCCTTTTTTGTACTATTTGAGTGCCTGAGGACCTCTTGCCAGGGATCAAGAAAGGGAAGGTTATCTCCTATAGCATGTTACTAGGAAGCAACCTGCTACAGGTGCATTGCACAACAGTCTGCAAAGGAAAGGGAGCACTGAGAAAGACTCCTTGCTATCTCAGAAGGTTTCTGTCCGTCCCAGGGACAACACTCTCTCTAGCTGCAAAGGTATTATTAGGCAGCTCCTCTCCAGTTACTGTTCTCAACAAGCTAAGCAGAGCATGGCTATAGTTTCCCAGATGCAGGAACAAAGAATGTAAATGCCCTTGCAAGACCACCTGTAATGTTTCATTTGATTTGCCCTAAAAGAAAAAAATGTGTGAAGCTTTTATGGCAATGATTTTGCTACTACTCTTAATACAAGAAAAATCTACAAGTTAGCAGTCCCGCAAAAACATGTGGGTCATGTAAAATTACACTTACTGTAATATCTAGTGATTGTCTAAGAGAAGTGGTTCATATGTTAAGGGATTAGAAAATTGTTCTAAGTGCACTCAGAATTTATGATCTCATTCCAAGACCTATTGGTCAGACTTGTCAATCGTCTCCGACAATCCACTATTTCAATTAAAGAAGAGGTGAAGGGAAAGGAAAAGGAAAATTACAGAGACACAAATAAGATGGAGATGACCTAACTCTGTATTATTCAACTGCTTAAGGAGAGAGTGAAGCTAATTCACTGCTGACATTCATCGGCTGAAAAATATTTCATTGTCCAGATGAGGAAAGCATTCACACACAAACTTAATTTTAAGCATGTGCTTAACACTCACTGCCTTTTAAACTAAGAAAAAATATTAACTTGGAACTTAGTGCACTGCACATGCTGCTGTTTGACAGAGCGAGCTCACTGATTAAAAGGCTAGCAAGACAGTAAGGCTTTTGTAAAGCCTTTTAACTACGTAACTTCTAAAAGGGGATGACTTGCATCACACATTCGAGTTCAACTATTCTGCAAATCAAGATGAATCTGTATGAGTAAAGCCAGGAGTGCCAGCAGCCAGCTCATAGTACAGCCCAGCTCTTAAAATTACTGCTCTGGTCTTCATTCAACAGTATCTTCTGTGTCACACTGCACCGAGAATCTGTTTTTTCATAGAAATTGGAAGAATGGACCGTTTGGTAGCAAAATATTAGCATGGGAGCCCTAGGCTGCACCACTGTACTTTCTAAGTTTAAATAAATACTGCTTCAGTTTAACTTACTTCTGCCATTATTTCCAAGCTAGCAGAATTTGTTATCTATTTATTAAAAGAGATATCAATATTCAACTTTTCATCTGCTTAGTATTATATGAAAATAATATATTTTCTGCACATAAGGAAGTGCTTGCTAGTCAATATCAACCAACGATTGTGAAAACAAACAAAAGAATGTGACCACATTTCATTTTTATCTGTATGGTTTTTGTCCTGGTATCTAGATTTTAGTTTAGTAAGTAATTTTTTCTTTTCTTAAAGGTCAAAAGTAAAATAGTCCAGCTACACTAAAAATATGCTGATGTCTTTATTAAAGTGGTAACAATTTAAGAATGTCTTTGAATTTTTAGATGTCATAAATATTGAAATAAATCAAATAAACATAAAGCCATAAATTGAAAAAGCTAGGAGCTGGTTTTAAAGCACAACTTAAAGTTGATAAACAGCATTTAAAGATCTGTTTGCATTTTCCTTTAATCAAAGGCAATTGCATATGTCCTTTCTTCCCCATGAAACATGACTGCAGGTAAGTCTATGGGGCCTCCAAAAAATAGACATACAACAACCTTGCCAATACAGCTTAAAAAAATTCCACATCTCCCAAAATGACACTTTAATCATCAGATAAGTTTTGCACATTTGACTTATTTCATCAACATCCATTTTTTGTGCTCATCTGAGTGAAGATTTCTGGCTAGAGTTTGTGTGATGATGCTATTAAAAGTAAGGCTCTTGGATAAAATGTGAATCATCAGTTCTATTCTATTCAATGTGGTTTGCAACTTCACCCTGTCCAGTCTTCCTACATCTTCCTGCACATCCAAAGAAAATCATGCTACAAAGTGTGTTTTCACTGGCTTTTCACTCACACTTTGGTCACAAAAATTACTTGAATTATGTACAGCAACAGCATCTGTGTTGGCAAGTACTGTCTACCATTCACGTTGCAGTTGAATGCAGCTATAAAATATGAAGGAAAAAATCTCAGGTCTTAATGCAAATTGTTTCATAATATTTTCTCATAATTTCTTGTTTGCTATATATAGCTAATTCTAAATATTTTTTCTTTTGTTGTTCCACAGTAGTCATAATACTCTAAATATTTTAAAAATAGGTTCCTAGCATTATCACTAAAGTGAAATAACTGATTATTACATCATTTCTTATAACCACTGTCAAAACACAGGTCTAATACTGTATATTATGCTATTAGAAACAATACATCTTTTTTGTTAGGAAAGAGGAATTAAAATTAAATTATTTGAAACACCTTAGAGCTTTTATTCCTAGGGCTCTTGGGGAGGGAGGCAGAAGAAGGGATTCTATAACATGATCCTTATACACTACCATCTATTGCTGCTTAAACATGGTGAACAACCTGTATCATACATTTTCCTTTTGGTATTCCCTGCAAGTGCTTTTGAAGTTCACTAAGAATGTTAGTGCTTGTTAGAACAGATGGATAATACTGTTTACAGTCAGGGAGGGATATTATTTAAACTTCACCACCCAGATTTGCCAACAAACCTTAGCAATGCTGTGAAACAGCCCTGCTACTTTACTGCGACCTCTCCTTATGGAGGGCTGTTCTGAACTGTGAGTTAAGTTGGTGACGGCACTGAAAGACGACACTGACTTGCCTGAGTTAGCATTTCATCCTGGTTGTGTTCAAGAATATATCTGTTTGATTTATTTCTCTGCATTTTTGTCACCAACTTCACTTTCACATTATTCTCCACCTGTGTTTCCAGTCTCTTTTTTATTCTCTATAGTTGTATTAACAATGTATTCGCACTGTATAAATACCCAATATCAACATAAATGTTTGTATCATGGGACTCAGTTAACAAAAAGTAAAAAAAAAATCTGCAGAAAAACTTAGTTTGTAAATATACTGTCTAAAGTTGCAGACCACTAATACGCATTTCTCTCTGGAACCTATCAGTCATCATCAAATCTGAACATCAGACTTCCAGCTTAATTAATTTACATTTGCTGCTTGTTCAAGTAAAACTAGAAAAAATTACTTCAGAGCACAAATCAGATTGTACAGTCTTTTCCATGAAGCCAATTTGAAACCACAGCTCTGGATGTAAGGTTGCACATTGCTCATGTGAACAAGCCGTAAGTAGCTTTAATCAACGACATAAATAATGCCAGTGCTGACAAAGTCAGTGAACTCACCACTTGTCCGTCTCTCCCTGGAACACCAGGCACTCCGACAGAACCCTGGTGGGAAACAGACGCCAGTGTTTAGCAAATTAAACAGGTCGTGAAACCTTTCATCTCTTAATACAGTACTTAGAAATGATGGTGAATGCTTGCTTATTGTAACTGCAATAAATTTTTCAAAAACTAATTTTTATCCAAGCTAAGATTTCTTTTCAGTTGAGATTTTATACTAATTACACATGTTCTCATGTTGTACATTTTAATGACTGTCCCACTGTATGGCCTCTTCCAGAAACAAACTTCAAGCTGATGGTTGCTTTGTAATATTGTGAATGCTTCAGAAGAAATGTAAGAATTAAAATGCAATTCCATTTTATGCTTTCAATAAATTTTAAGACTGATCCTACACAATCGAACATAGCACCTGAACAAAACGATTAAGGCTTCAAGAGTGATGCTTCAAGCTCAATAACTGGTAGCACCAATCTATCTTAAAGCTTTTAAGAGATAATCTGCAACAATTCAGCCTGACAGTGCAAATTACAGATACCCTTTTAAATTGCATCAGTATTACTGCAATCAAAATTTAAACACCAACACAGGCCAGACAAAGAAGGAAAGCCAAATATTAGCATTGACTTGTAACATTGGAGGAATCTTTTTACAAAGCTCTTACACTAAGTTTCTGTAAGATGGACAATTTTTTTGAAGGAACTTGTGCGACTTGCTACAGATGTTCAGTGAAAACCTGAGGCATGAAGAAAGCAGGAAAACTGCATGTGCTTACACAGCGTTCTCCTCTTTTTATATAATAATGGTGTTGCTCAGCAAGGAAACTGAAAGCATTATTTTTATTTTTCATTTATAAACACCTTATCAGCATACAAAAATGTGATAGCTTTTTGAAGGGCTGGCACCCTGAAAAGAGGCCAGGGGACTGGGAAAGGCAGAGGCTTTGTTGACAGTGAAATGTGCAGTTTCCCAGGACCCTTAAATAAGCACCCTGTGAATCCCTTCATGCCCTGCTTTCTCTCCATCCCAAGAATCAGTGCGTGACATTTCCCCCTCTATTCATATTGGTTAGAGGTTTCTCTAGAAATGGTTTAGCCAAAGGGCACCAACACCCAAAGGGAATGCATCCAGAATGGATGCACATGTTTGTCAATGAATAGAGTTGTGAAATCCTGTGAAACACGAAAAGGAAGCAAGTCATGAGGGCCTCAAAAAACCTCCAACATTTGAATGCCCAGGAGGCTCCAGCTCATAACAGAGCTGCAAATCAGTAAGAAATAATACAATGGCATCCCAGCGTATCTCCATCACCCAAAATGCTCTCCCCTTACTCCCAAAGCTTCCACTTTGGCATTCCTGTTGCTTCTTTTTGCTGGATGCATGGTCAAGACTGCTAGCCACTGCAAAGGGGCCCTAGTGAGCATTTTCACATCTTTGTATAATTTTTCCAGAAAACTAGAAGACAAAGCTCAGGAGCGCATTAAACCATCAGCCTCAATAAACTATCCTATTTATAACTTATGAGACACAGGATGTTAGAAAGTGTAAATAAAGCTGATTCTACCATTCCATGTAAAAGTTTACCATATATTCAAAAGCTCATCAGCATATGGGTTTAGCTGATGCTGTACATGTAAAATACCCTCCTCCCCGAGTCCTAGGGTATAATTTTATAATGGCAACTTAGACATCAGTACAGCTTTACAATGCTGTATTCCTTCATTGCCAAACATGAAGGGTAGTCCTCTCCTTCAGCCTGCAAACTGTGTACAGCTCACAGCTGACAAAATTCCACCAATTCTTATGCTTTGGGATTACATTTTTACACAGCAGCAGGTTTTTCTTTCTTTTCTTCAAAAAGTTCCATTTGAACAGATGCAAGCAAACCTTCACCTTACAGAATATTATCTCAGAAGAAGAAAAACAGAGGTGACAGCCCTCTCCCATATGTTAATACTACTTATGCCTTTCCTCTTTCTTTTTTCTTTATACAAATTAAGCCTGTTTTATTAAATATCTTCCATACAACTTTTTAATCTTTTGAAATCAACTAGAAAATGACTTGCCTTGGTAGTGCGTGGGCGAGATGCTGGAAAAGTGCCACTTACTAGCTGTTATTGCTGATATATCTAGGACTGGTTTAATGGTGTAATTCCATAAATCCTAAACTCACTCCATCAAACTGAGGCAGTCAGCTTTAATGAGCGTAAATAATGCTGAAAGCATTCCCAGGAAGTCAGGTCTCAGGTTACCGAAGGAACAGGAAGACACCGGCAGACCACCTGAACACCGCCAACCAAGCACCATTTATCAGCAACACCTATGTCCTTTGTTTCTGCTGGTCAATTTTTTAGTCATATGGCACTGATCTACTTGAGAAAGGACATGCATTTAATCAGAAACTCTATCTCCCCACCTTTCACAAGGTTTTAACTTTGGTTTTCCTAGTGGTACCAGTGCATGAACAAGAAAATTATAGTGACCTTTTCACCTGAAAGTTAAGCAGACAGATTGAAAACAGTCTGCTCTACATTGCTTGAACTTCCTATGATGGGGGAAATGAGAAATTTGATGTCTCACATCATATGGCTGCATTTTGCAAAAACAAAATTCAGAGCCTAAACTAACTGATTTAATGCGGTGTACAGTAGCTAATTCCATTCACCTTTTCTGCTAGCAATTTGGCACCAGGAGGAATAATCACTTTCACAGTATTGTTGTTTATACTATACCTTTTGTCCTGGAGGCCCCTGAGGTCCCTGCAAAGGGAAAACAATTCAATTAACATTGTAACTCTAGCCAATTTAAACTGAAATGACCAATTAAAACTGTCTTATTGTGTAAGCATTCTGATCCTGGACTGAAACCAGCTGATGTTTTATACATCAAGGAAAAGTAAAACTTTATGCTCAAAATGCACAATGGATCTTTTCTCTTCTCTTTTGGAACTGATCTAGGAACTAACTGGAAGACTCAAATTTTCCCCCCTTCTAATCTTTTCTCTTCCAACCCATCTGGAAATTTGTCAGCATTAAGATGACTGTGGTTTTTCTCTTTCTGATACCAGCTAACAGCCAGTCGTGTGTCCACAGTAATGTATCTGCTCAGCAGCATATAAACAAGGTTTATGCAAACAAGTATTTTTAAGATAGAGAGTGGCATAAGCCTTAAAATCTCCTCACCTTCTAGGTATCAGCATACATGACTATGTTTTACCCAACACATGATCTGTGCCATTATTTGCAAGTTAAGAGAAAAATCATTAAGAATTAACTTCAGGAATCATTAAGAATGCTCTTGGGAAGTAAAGAATCACCATTTTGTCCCCATGACCTGTGAAGGCAGGAAGACATATCTCAATTCAGGAAAGCTTAACTGCTTAATGTCATACAGAAGTCAAAGTCTCATTGATATTAATAGGACCCATTTCTCATCTGGTGTCTCTGAAGTACCCAGGCGGTTTGTGGCCACAGTGGAGAGAGGAGGTAGCAGGGAAATAGATCAGCCAACCATGTCTTTGATATTTTGGTAGTCTGTTTTGGTAAGAGCCAGACCATGTCTGCTGCAGTTCTTACACACTTTTTTTCCCATCTTCCTACTATGGGTGCTGGTGCTATATCAAGCAAAGTGAATTCTAACTCCATGAGGGTGCAAAACAAAAAGCCAAAACTGGAGAATCCAAATCCTTCTGATGCGTGAAAGAATAAAAGAATTCATTGATAGTAGAACTGCAATTATTCAGAAAAACAAAAGGATTGCTGCTTTGACATGCAGGGCCAATTTTATTCTTAAGGTAGTGTGAAGTTAAGCAGAATCCTCCACTGTTAGTAGACACAGGGCTTGTTGGAACATTGCTTGGATGCAACTTTAAACTGCTAACATGTAAAAGCTCCACTGGTGGTAGTTCTGGGTTCTGGATCCACTGATGTGGATGAAAGCCTTGCAGTTTTAAATGTGGATTCATATGTCTAAGGTTGGGCATCAAGCCTTGCAAAAGCATATAGATTAGTGTTGCTTCTTGAAACTTTTGCCCGATTGTCTCAGCAGAACTAGGGTCTTGTAGGCATCTCCTTTTGACTGTAGGGACAGATTTTGTTAATGGAAAGCTACCTGTGAGGTGCAGGGTGACAAGTTTACTCCCTTATCTTCAAAAGGAAGCAAAAGTACCCAAGCACTCAGCACTGGTCATGATCAGAGCAGCGAGTAGAGTGATAATCTGCTTTTTCAGACTAGAGAAAAATCCCCCCAGCCCACTGCATTTCAAAAAAATCTCCTCTTTAAATCAGGTCTTCTTTTCAGTAAGTGCCTGAATTCTAACCCTAAGATTTGCTAGAGGTTGAGGACACCAGTAATACTGAATGTGGTCAATGAAGGTCAGCCTATTTCTTAAGCACTGCTTGCAAACAGTCTCCAAGAAAACTGAAGATAGGGAAAAAACTAGGTAAAACAAATCAAGAGGATGTTGGTAGGTGAGAGTGGCCCATTGGGTAAGGAACCATGGATATAACAACATACTCCACAAACAGGTTTTTTCCCTTTATTCCAGAGAAGGAAGAAAGTTTCTTCCAGTGCCTGACGCCATGGCAGGTGATGAACCAGCAATCCTCCCCTTCTTCTGTGAGAAAGATGTAAATTTGGCTAACATCTTAAAAACTCCAAGAAATTAATGCTCAAACTAGAGCTTTCCTACATCACCATTACTAGAATAGGCTCCAAACGTCTATGTCCTAGGCATCAGTTATCTGTTGACCTTTTGCATATTAACCAGTTGCATTTTGGGGGTATTTCAGGTCTTAAGAAAAATCTGTCCATCAGTAGGCCAGACTGAATACAGAACAACTGATGACTACCTTCATGGCTCATACCTGCTACTTTTATGTCCAAGGAATGGATATTGCCACTTCAGTTTCTAACTACTTAAGAAGCTAATAAAACCTAAAGACATTCAGCTATATTAAATTACCATTTGGGAGCCCTCAATACAAAGTTACTATCTGAAGGTAAAATGATCATTCACTTATTAATACCGTCCCCCAAAGTAAACTGTTAAATGTGCTGCTCTGTTGAGCACTTTGTGCCTGCTGCTTGCAGCTGTCAGCCTGTGGGATGGATATAATTCAAGACATTGCAGATGTCTCCAGGAAAAGACCTTTCCCCAGAATTTCCCCCTCACCGTTGCCATCATTCCAGCTCCTCCAGAGGATTTATTGAATAAGAAAATATTTACATAGAAGCATAGTCTTGCTCTTATTGTGCCTTTAAAATGAATCAGAGAAAAGAAGCAGCAGATACTTATCAATAAATATTTTATACAATTAGCAGTTTTCCATTTCTGGTACTTAAGCCTTTACTCTGACTGGTAAAGGCTCTGGTGTCTCATGCCCATTGAGCTACTATGCTGCTTGATGACCAGAACAGTCCTCAACGATACATCTACCTTCAGAAAAGGTACGCTCAGAAAACCAATTGCAATTAAAAGCTTACCTAAAGTGATACACTTCACAATTTACACATGATAATGTCTTTGAATGTTCAGACTGTAAAACATAGCTGAATAGAAACAATTTTTCTTTAAAGCACTGCTCCCTAGCATTGGGAAAGAAGCTCAAAGCCACTGGAAACTTAGCAGGTCATCCACTGACAGCTTCCATCCCTCCCCCACAAAAGCCTCCCAGCAGCCACTTAAATAGAAAACCTGAAATTAAGTTACTAACAGAAAAAGACTTCAAAAAGCTGTAAAACACTCCGGAATTGCTGTAAAGTGCCTATTTTCTATGTTACCTACATTCTCTGAGCAAGAGACTGACAGGGCTGAAAATTTTAGTTGTGAGAGTTGCCCAGAATAGGAAGATAACTAAATACAATAAAAATTAAAAATAGTTCTCACTGTTTCAGATATCATGAACACTTCAGAAGAACGCTTTGCCATCATGTGCAATAGAGTAATCTAGCTAGGCAGCTATGACAAGCTATTGCAGGGCTTCACTGAATTAGGTTCTCATTCAAATGGCTCCTCAACAGATGGAAAAAGAAGGTGCGTTGCTCCAAAGAAATTCAACGGCTATCTGTTTCTCTGGAGATGAAGAAATAGTTGATAGTTACTTAAGCACTTGGAAAACTGGGTAACCAAGGATAAACAAATGTTCATAAAAGTCTGTGCAATTTTGTTTTTAAAAGGTAAAATATTTCCACTATGAATGCCATTATTCAATCACTGTTTTCTGAAATCAGCAGACCTCCAGAGCTTGTAACATGTCAAAACTTGGCATCACAGAAATGACTGAATGAAGTTGGACACTTCAGTTGGACCTCGACAAATAACTATCTGGAATAAATACAAAAAAAAACCCCTGAAAATATTGACCTAAATGTAGTTAGAACAAATGTTCTGAGTCCAGAATTCTTCCTAGACCTCCCTTCTAATGTTACAATTATATTTTCCTTTTAAGCTTACTCTGTTCATTGTGCTTCAGCAAGCTTCAAAACAAGAAATAATTCTGCCCTGTAAAGGTTAAAGTTGCAGTTTCAAAGCACAGTAATTCAGGGTGTGATACATTAGCAAAAGCCTCTCAAGGTGTTTTTGTATTCAACTTCTAGTGACTCAGTTGCTTAACATTTAAAAAATGTATGAAATAGAAAGCTTGGGCATTTTCAATTTGCAGGTCTGGGGTAGCAGTAATGATTATTTTACAAGGTATCAGAGTTTATGGACAGTGAGCGCAAACACCAAATGAAAATGCCTAACACAAATATAATGAAAAAGTGAATGTTTTTGTATACTGAAAAAGTTATACAGCAAAAACGTCACAATGGTGCAATACACTGTCATACAAAAACTCTCTTATTCCAAAGCTTTGCAACCCCTGCCCCCCCAAAGTCCTGTTTTTCTAAACTTCCATACTTCCTATGTGAAGTGAAAGCTCTTTGTAACTAGAAGGCCTCTAGGAGGTACTGTCTCTATATTTCTGTGGGACAAAAGAAGTTCCAAGACTGTCCCTAAGAACAGGTATTTCCCCTTTGGCGCCTATAAGAATCGTTAAACACTTAGAATAGAATCATAGAACCATTTAGGTTGGAAAAGACCTTTAAGATCATCAAGCCCAACTGTAAACCTGACAATGCCAAGTCCACCACTAAACCATGTCCCTAAGTGCCGTATCTACGTGTATTTTAAATACCTACAGGGATGGTGACTACACCACTTCCCTGGACAGCCTGTTCCAATGCCTGACAACCCTTTCAGTAAAGAAATTTTGCCTAATATCCAATCTAAACCTCCCCTCCACAACTTGAGGCTATTTCCTCTCATCCTATCTCCAGCCACCTGACAGAAGAGACCAGCACCCACCTCACTACAACCCCCTTTCAGGTAGTTGTAGAGAGCGATAAGGTCTCCCCTCAGCCTCCTCTTCTCCAGACTAAACAGCCCCAGTTCCCTCAGCCGCTCCTCATAAGACTTGTGCTCAAGGCCCCTCACCAACTTGGTTGCCCTTCTCTGGACACGCTCCAGCAGCTCAGTGTCTTTCCTGTAGTGAGGGGCCCAAAACTGAACACAGTACTCGAGGTGCGGCCTCACCAGTGCCGAGTACAGGGGGGCGATCACTTCCTTACTCCCGCAAACCAATTTCTTACCAGTCTAACATCATAAAGAACTTAAGAAGAAAACCTGAACTAGCAGATGTACATGAAGAGGAAAGCACAGGTTTCATACAAGGTATTCATCTGCATTTCAGTGGAGCCTGTGTTCTACCTGCTGATCCCATTTTCTGTGTGTAACTGGCACACAGTGTAATTCTGAAAACATGTTCCTGTGTGGTTGAGGAGTGTTTCATAAAGACTGCAATTTCTAGAGTACTAGTATTGAAATCTGCAATGCTTTAGTATTGATGAATCACCTAGATAAAAGAACGACCAGCTAAGAAAACAGATTAACTATGACGGGAAATTCATCTAACTTCTGATTAAGCAGTGTCCCCCTCCCATGCTATCTACCTTAATTGATAAAAAGAGTGGCAATAACTACTAATTAGTGCTCAGGCAGAGCTTCTTATCGTCATTCTCTTAGTCATTGTTGTGGCAGCCATTACTGAATGTCCTGGTTTCAGCTGGGATAGAGTTAACTGTCTTCCTAGTAGCTGGTACAGTGCTATGTTTTGAGTTCAGAGCGAAGAATGTTGATAACACTGATGTTTTCAGTTGTTGCTCAGTAGTGTTTAGACTAATGTCAAGGATTTTTCAGCTTCTCATGCCCAGCCAGTGAGAAAGCTGGAGGGGCACAAGAAGTTGGCACAGGACACAGCCAGGGCACCTGACCCAAACTGGCCAACGGTGTATTCCATACCATGTGACGTCCCATCCAGTACAGAAACGGGGAAGTGGGAGGCAGGGATTCGCCGCTCGGGGGACTGGCTGGGTGTCGGTCGGCGGGTGGTGAGCAATTGCACTGCGTATCATTTGTACATTCCAATCCTTTCATTATTGCTGTTGTCATTTTATTAGTGTTATCATTATCATTATTAGTTTCTTCTTTTCTGTTCTATTAAACCGTTCTTATCTCAACCCACGGGTTTTGCTTCTTCTCCCGATTTTCTCCCCCATCCCACTGGGTGGGGGGGAGTGAGTGAGCGGCTGCGTGGTGTTTAGTTGCTGGCTGGGGTTAAACCACGACAGTCCTTTTTGGCGCCCAACGTGGGGCACGAAGGGTTGAGATAACGACAAACCTGACCAGAGCTTGTTAAAACAAATTTGTTATAAGCATTCATTATATCGGTCTAATAGTTGCTGGTCATTATGTTGATTTATGTGTTCTTAGAGTTGTTGCTCTGGTTTTTAAAGTTCTGTTATGTATCACCTCGCTTGCTGTATGTAGTCCCTCTTCTGCTGCTTATCATCCGTGGGAGGTGGATTAAGGTTTTCGCTTTGATGTATTGTATAACACTGGTTTATGGTATGATAAAGTCGTCGGCTGTGGGATTAATCCGGTACTTGCACCCAGCATTGTCACCTTTATACTGTGGAAGCCATCTGTGGGAAACTATTAATAATTATACCATTTACCTTTCCTCCTTGGAAAACCAGTCTATGGGTGGGATACCTTTCTTCCCCTCTCCTTTCTCCTTCAGTCCAGTTACAATGGTGTTTGAGAATTTTGAAAAATTTGAATACTCTTGGGATGTTGGGACCAGCACGGTCCTAGCCCTACTGCTAGGAATTAGCATGCTTCTGAATGTGGTTCAGCTCTCATTTAAGGTTAAACAACTATTTAAGAAAATCACCCAGAGATCTGCCCCAAGGCTGGATAATTATGAGTGGCAGGGTGTGTGGGGTAGTATGGGCAAGTACCTAGAAAAGTGGGCACCTCCAGTGTTTTGGAAATTCACCCCTGAACAAGTGCAGAATCCAGAAGAACTAGTAAAATATTTGGAAAAGGTATGCTGTCACCCCGGCAGCTCCAGAGAGATACAAATTACTGCAACGTGCTGGGGCCTGGCCCATGCCTATCGAGCCCTGTTCGACACCACTCAGTACCCTCAAGGGGAAGAGAAGGTCTCTGGACCTAACAACAAAACGATGAGCACTGTGGCTATCCAAACCTCAGCGACAGGCACTGCAGCCCCTCCAGCCTCGGCAATGAGCACGGCAGCTACCCAAACCTCGGCAACGGGCACTGAGGTCCCTCCAGCCCCAGCAACGAGCACAGCAGCTACCCAAACCTTGGCAACAGACACTGCGGTTATCCAAGACCCGGCGAGCGGTACTGCAACTGAACCAGTGGACCAACCTGCACCAGTATCAGTTGCCCCCGTACAGAAAAAGAAATATACAAAAAAATCAGTTCGCTTAGCGAAGGATGAAGGCGAACCAGGGTCATCACGGGAACAGGAGGAAGAGGCAGAACCAGAGGTAATAACCCGGTCCCTATCCTTGAGTGAGCTGCGGGATATGCGAAAAGATTTTGGCCGCCGTATAGGTGAGCATATTATCACCTGGCTCCTCCGATGCTGGGACAATGGGGCTAATAGCTTGGAATTAGAAGGTAGGGAAGCCAAGCAGCTGGGATCGCTTGCCAGGGAAGGTGGCATTGACAAGGCAATTGGAAAAGGGACACAAGCCATCAGCCTCTGGAGGCGACTCCTGTCAAGTGTGAAGGAAAGGTACCCCTTTAAGGAAGATGTTATATGTCAATCAAGCAAGTGGACAACCATGGAAAAAGGTATCCAATATCTGAGGGAATTAGCTGTGCTAGAGACAATTCATCATGATCCGGACAACCCACAATTACCCAAAGATCCAGACGAAGTCCAATGCACACGACCCATGTGGCGGAAGTTTGTACGGAGCGCACCATCGTCCTATGCCAACTCACTGGCAATAATGACCTGGAAAGACGAAGAGGCACCGACAGTGGATGAAGTGGCTCGCCAACTCCGTCAATACGAAGAGAATCTCTCCTCCTCCCTACAAGCCTGCATTTCGGCTGTGGAGAAGCTGTCCGAGGATTTCCAGCAATTCAAAGAGGAGATGTCCTGTTGCCCACCTGTAAGGACCAATGTCTCAGCTATTAGGAGTGAGCGCTCCTCTGCCCAAGAGAAAGAATATAGAAGGTACACACCGCGAGGTGCCCTGTGGTTTTACTTATGTGATCATGGAGAGGACATGAGGAAATGGGATGGAAAACCTACCTCGGTCCTAAATGCACGGGTACGTGAGCTGCGAGGAAAAAACACCACAAAAGGGGATTCTACCAGGAAAAATGCCGCTCCGGTTTCCAAACAGAGTAGAAGGGCTGATCTTATTTCTGATCCTCTTGAAGGGACTTCTGAGCCAATTTTACGAGAAGTGAATACTGGATACTCTGACCAGAATTAGAGGGGCCCTGCCTCCAGCCAGGTGGAGGAAAGGGATAACCGGGTCTATTGGACTGTGTGGATTCGATGGCCTGGCACGTTAGACCCACAGGAGTATAAGGCTCTAGTAGACACCGGCGCACAGTGTACTTTAATGCCATCAAGTTATGAAGGGGCAGAACCCATTTCTATTTCTGGTGTGACAGGGGGATCCCAAGAGTTAACTGTATTGGAAGCTGAAGTAAGCCTAACTGGGAATGAATGGCAGAAACACCCCATTGTGACTGGTCCAGAGGCTCCGTGCATCCTTGGCATAGACTATCTCAGGAGAGGGTATTTTAAGGACCCAAAGGGGTATTGATGGGCTTTTGGTATAGCTGCCTTGGAGACGGAGGGCACGGAACAGCTGTCTACCCTGCCTGGTCTCTCTCAAGACCCTTCGATTGTGGGGTTGCTGAGGGTTGAAGAACAACAAGTACCAATTGCTACCACGACGGTGCACCGGCGGCAATATCGCACCAACCGAGACTCTCTGATTCCCATCCACAAGTTGATTCGCCAACTGGAGAGCCAAGGAGTGATCAGCAAAACTCGCTCACCTTTTAATAGTCCCATATGGCCCGTGCGAAAGTCTAATGGGGAGTGGAGACTAACAGTTGACTATCGCGGCCTGAATGAAGTTACGCCACCGCTGAGTGCTGCCGTTCCAGATATGCTAGAACTTCAATACGAACTAGAGTCAAAGGCAGCCAAGTGGTATGCTACAATTGACATTGCTAATGCGTTTTTCTCAATCCCTCTGGCAGCAGAGTGTCGTCCACAATTTGCCTTTACTTGGAGGGGTGTCCAGTACACTTGGAATCGACTGCCCCAGGGGTGGAAACACAGCCCCACCATTTGCCATGGACTAATCCAGACTGCACTGGAAAAAGGTGAAGCTCCGGAACACCTGCAATACATTGATGACATCATCGTATGGGGCAACACGGCAGAAGAAGTCTTTGAGAAAGGGAAGAAAATAATCCAAATCCTTCTGAAAGCCGGTTTTGCCATAAAAGAAGGTAAGGTCAAGGGACCTGCACGGGAGATCCAGTTTTTAGGAATAAAATGGCAAGATGGGCGTCGTCAGATCCCAATGGATGTGATTAACAAAATAGCAGCTATGTCTCCACCAACTAATAAAAAGGAAACACAGGCCTTCTTAGGTGTCGTGGGGTTTTGGAGAATGCATATTCCAAATTACAGTCTGATTGTAAGCCCTCTCTATCAAGTGACCCGAAAGAAGAATGATTTTCAATGGGGCCCTGAGCAACAACAAGCCTTTGAACAAATTAAACGGGAGATTGTTCACGCAGTAGCCCTTGGACCAGTCCGGACAGGACAAGATGTTAAAAATGTGCTCTATACTGCAGCTGGGGAGAATGGCCCTACCTGGAGCCTCTGGCAGAAAGCACCTGGGGAGACCCGAGGCCGACCCCTGGGGTTTTGGAGTCGGGGATACAGAGGATCCGAGGCTCGCTATACTCCAACTGAAAAGGAGATATTGGCAGCATATGAAGGAGTTCAAGCTGCCTCAGAAGTTGTTGGTACTGAAACACAGCTCCTCTTAGCACCCCGACTGCCAGTGCTGGGCTGGATGTTCAAAGGGAGGGTCTCCTCTACACATCACGCGACTGATGCCACGTGGAGTAAGTGGATTGCACTGATCACACAACGGGCTCGCATAGGAAACCCCAGTCGCCCAGGAATTTTGGAAGTGATCACGGACTGGCCAGAAGGCAAAGATTTTGGAATGTCGCCAGAGGAGGAGGTGGCACGTGCTGAAGAGGCCCCGCTGTATAATAAACTGCCAGAAAATGAGAGGCAATATGCCCTGTTCACTGACGGATCCTGTCGCATCGTGGGAAAGCATCGGAGGTGGAAAGCTGCCGTATGGAGTCCTACACGACAAGTTGCAGAAACTGCTGAAGGAGAAGGTGAATCGAGTCAGTTTGCAGAGGTGAAAGCCATCCAGCTAGCATTAGATATTGCTGAAAGAGAAAAGTGGCCAGTGCTCTATCTCTATACTGACTCATGGATGGTGGCAAATGCCCTGTGGGGCTGGCTACAGCAATGGAAGCAGAGCAACTGGCAGCGCAGAGGTAAACCCATCTGGGCTGCCGCACTGTGGCAAGATATTGCATCCCGGCTAGAGAATCTGGTTGTAAAAGTACGTCACGTAGATGCTCACATACCCAAGAGTCGGGCCACTGAAGAACATCAAAACAACCAACAGGTGGATCAGGCTGCCAAGATTGAAGTGGCTCAGGTGGACCTGGACTGGCAACATAAGGGTGAGCTATTTATGGCTCGGTGGGCCCATGATGCTTCAGGCCATCAGGGAAGAGATGCAACATATAGATGGGCTCGTGACCGAGGGGTGGACTTGACCATGGACACTATTGCACAGGTTATCCATGAATGTGAAACATGTGCTGCAATTAAGCAAGCCAAGCGGTTAAAGCCCCTGTGGTATGGAGGGCGATGGCTGAAATATAAATATGGAGAAGCCTGGCAGATTGACTATATCACACTCCCACAAACTCGCCAAGGCAAGCGCTATGTGCTCACGATGGTGGAAGCAACCACTGGATGGCTGGAAACATATTCTGTGCCCCATGCCACCGCCCGGAACACTATCCTGGGCCTAGAAAAGCAAGTCTTGTGGCGACATGGCACCCCAGAACGAATTGAGTCAGACAACGGGACTCATTTCCGAAACAACCTCATAGACACCTGGGCCAAAGAGCATGGCATTGAGTGGGTGTATCATATCCCCTATCATGCACCAGCCTCTGGGAAAATTGAGCGATACAATGGACTGTTAAAGACTACATTGAGAGCAATGGGGGGTGGAACTTTCAAACATTGGGATACACATTTAGCAAAAGCCACCTGGTTAGTCAACACCAGAGGATCTGCCAATCGGGGTGGCCCTGCCCAGTCGGAATTTTTACATACTGTAGAAGGGGATAAAGTCCCTGTAGTGCACATAAAAAATATGTTAGGGAAGACAGTCTGGGTTACTCCTGCCTCAGGCAAAGGTAAACCCATTCGTGGGATTGCTTTTGCTCAAGGGCCTGGGTGCACTTGGTGGGTGATGCGAAAAGATGGGGAAGTCCGATGTGTGCCTCAAGGGGATTTAATTTTAGGTGAGAACAGCCAGAATTAAACTGTATATTAGTTGCTATATAACCCTGCTACTGTATATTATCCTTACTATAATTATGTGCTATATCCATAGTACTATAGTAAGAATCACTTAGATCAAGCAAGAAAAGAACTGTGATAAAACTGAGCAAAGCGCAGTAGTGATGGAACCAGAACTGACTCCAGCATGCAACAATCCAACGGTGCACACCATCCTCCTGCTGCGCCAAATGTCACCTGCTTGTCACACTGCACTGAAGCCCAATTCTGCTCTACCGACTGAGAGGACTTTGCACCATCCCTCCTGCCCAGAAAGACTGGTATGACAGATGGAGCCCAGAGTCGGAAACTAAATGAACTCAATGAACATTTTATGAACATGACCCATGAACTAAAGGAATGATATCTCTGTGTGTGTATACATATATATATATATCATTGCTCATATGTCTTAAAGGGATGGAAAAGTGATGATTGATCAGGATGTAACTAAAGGTATGGGAACTGTGCATGACGTCAATGGTATAGAATAAGGGGTGGATACTGTCCTGGTTTCAGCTGGGATAGAGTTAACTGTCTTCCTAGTAGCTGGTACAGTGCTATGTTTTGAGTTCAGAGCGAAGAATGTTGATAACACTGATGTTTTCAGTTGTTGCTCAGTAGTGTTTAGACTAATGTCAAGGATTTTTCAGCTTCTCATGCCCAGCCAGTGAGAAAGCTGGAGGGGCACAAGAAGTTGGCACAGGACACAGCCAGGGCACCTGACCCAAACTGGCCAACGGTGTATTCCATACCATGTGACGTCCCATCCAGTACAGAAACGGGGAAGTGGGAGGCAGGGATTCGCCGCTCGGGGGACTGGCTGGGTGTCGGTCGGCGGGTGGTGAGCAATTGCACTGCGTATCATTTGTACATTCCAATCCTTTCATTATTGCTGTTGTCATTTTATTAGTGTTATCATTATCATTATTAGTTTCTTCTTTTCTGTTCTATTAAACCGTTCTTATCTCAACCCACGGGTTTTGCTTCTTCTCCCGATTTTCTCCCCCATCCCACTGGGTGGGGGGGAGTGAGTGAGCGGCTGCGTGGTGTTTAGTTGCTGGCTGGGGTTAAACCACGACACTGAAGTACAGAGGTTACAATGCCAAAGACTATTCCTGAGATTTCCTGCAAGTTAAGGCCAATGCAACTGTATTAGGGAAAAAAGAACAGTTGCTGTGAAAGGCACAGGCTGAGAATTTCCACTTCATCTGCTAGTTCTTAGTAAACTTTTGCAGCCAAACAGCTTAAGAACAACACCTTATAAAATTTACTATGAACATGCTACCAGAATGAAACAAAGAAGGCTGCTGCAGAACTCTGGCCATTGAAAATAAAATCACAATTAGTAGTTTCCCAGAGGAGCTATGAAGATTCACACCAGCTGAGGATCTGGCCTTGACCGTTGGCCTGAAAGACTGAATTGAAGCCAGCAGCAGTTCCCAGTCAGTTCTGCCTGGTCCCTGTGAGTTCATTTTGTTCATTTTAACATAAGATGAAAAATGGATATTAATTCATTTTAAAGATGTGACATTTTGCAGACTTAACTGCAAGGTTACACTTTTCCACTGTCTTTCACAAAAAAGGCAATATCCTTTGGAATAACATCCTTCTTATTCTGAATAACTAGTAAAAGCAGTAACATTAGGTCTTACTTTCTTGAACAGATGCCCAGCAAGACTGTATAAGCACAAAACTACTAGTTTGGAAAACAATACATCTTAAAACAGAGGGATTTTGCATTTGGGTTAATCATTATAGTATAGATTTCTTTTGCAAAGAGACACCTTTACCTGAATTCTCTGGTTATTCTGAAGTGTTCTGTTCATGCAAAACATCTGTAAAATTACTTATCTGTCTTTAAAGCCAATTTGGGGGGATAAAATAATATACGGGTTTTTTTCAGTGGCAAGAAGTGGTTGATTCACACACTGAACATGTTTAAATTTACTTCTTTTCCAAGGAGTTGAAAACATTGTAAATTTTGATCTTCCAAATTTTTATTACTATGCACTACTTTAAACTATTTTAAACATAAAAGCACGAAGCACTCTCCCACATGGAAATTAGAAACAAAAACAGCCCATGTACAGCTTCTATCCTATTGCAGCTCATGAATCTGAAAATGTCGATCTATCAGTGTCAGTCTTTGAGATTTCTCATCACTGACTCACTTTAAGTTCTCATGAATAGTCTGCAAGCAGAAATCCTAGCCCTTGGGTAGAAAAGAATCACAAATTCATTTATAATTCATTCTGAAAGTGAGAAGATAAAACAGAAAAACTCTTGTATGGTATTTAAGAGTCCTTATCACCAGGAAGAGCAGTTAAATGGCATGGGAAGAAAGATGAAATATGAGAGGCAGTACACAACTTTACTGAAAAGGTTGAAAGCTAAGGAAACTACTGGCCTTCCCTCTTGCATAGCGTACATTTTGCTAGTTCCACATAACATTTCAAAACTTAATCCCTTTGGTCGCCCCACTGCTTGGCCTCCCTCTGAATTCTCTTAATCCTTTCTGCACAGAGGAATGATACCTTCAACTCTTGTAGAAAGTAGATCTGCAGGGCTTTCAAGTGCCATGGAAACCAGACACAAATTACAACTAACTAGTCATTCTTACATTCCTTTCTAACATTAAAGATGCATACAGTCACACCTTTCTAACTTAAACCTAAGCCTCCATTCTTACCTAAAAAGAAATTGAACTCTCTTGGCTCAAAGAGAAAACAGATTCTTCCTGACACAGCAACATATAGAGCCAAAAAACCCTTGCGAACAGCTCTCCCAAACATCTGAACCGCAAGGATAGAAGAGCAATAGAAGCACACTGGCACTCCAACAATCTGGAAAGATTTTCAACAGGGAATGAGACCCCTGTAAGCAACGACTAGCTTTCCTAAACTTCTCCTCCCACCACTCTGCCCCAACCCACACATACTTACATTGGAAATTGGGAAAAAGAGAAGCCATTCCCTGTCTTCAAGGCAAATATCCCTTGTGTACCTAAGACAGGCTGAGCTCTCTTGTGCCAAATCAGAACTCATGCCAGAGAACTTAAATGTCATTCTCTGTATATGGTCCAAGCAAACCTCCCCTGCCTGAGAGGCAAAAAGGTTATTACTGCCCTCTCTCTCAACATCGTCTGAAACATAGAATCATAGAATCATAGAATCATTTCGGTTGGAAAAGACCTTCAAGATCATCAAGTCCAACCATTAACCATGCCCACTAAACCATGCCCTGGAGTACCCTGTCCACTCGCTTTTTGAATACCTCCAGGGATGGTGAATCAACCACTTCCCTGGGCAGCCCATTCCAATGTTTGACAACGCTCTCAGTAAAAAAATTTTTCCTAATATCTAACCTAAATCTCCCTTGCCTCAACTTGAGGCCATTTCCTCTTGTCCTATCTCCAGACACCTGACAGAAGAGACCAGCACCCACCTCACTACAACCCCCTTTCAGGTAGTTGTAGAGAGCGATAAGGTCTCCCCTCAGCCTCCTCTTTTCTAGACTGAACAACCCCAGATCCCTCAGCCGCTCCTCATAAGACTTGTGCTCAAGGCCCCTCACCAACTTGGTTGCCCTTCTCTGGACATGCTCAAGCAGCTCAATGTCTTTCCTGTAGTGAGGGGCCCAAAACTGAACACAGTACTCGACGTGCGGCCTCACCAGTGCCCAGTACAGGGGAACAACCACCTCCCTGTTCCTGCTGGCCACACTGTTCCTGATACAGGCCAGGATGCGATTGGCCTTCTTGGCCACCTGGGCACACTGCTGGCTCATATTCAGCCGGCTGTCAACCAGCACCCCCAGGTCTTTCTCTGCCGGGCAGCTTTCCAGCCACTCTTCCCCAAGCCTGTAGCGCTGCATGGGGTTGCCGTGATCGAAGTGCATGACCCGGCACTTGGCCGTGTTAAACTTCATACAATTGGCCTCAGCCCATCGATCCAGCCTGTCCAGATCTCTTTGTAGAGCCTCCCTACCCCCAAGCAGATCGACCCTGCCTCCCAACTTGGTGTCGTCTGCAAACTTGCTGAGGGTGCACTCAATCCCCTCATCCAAATCATCAATAAAGATATTAAACAGAACGGGGCCCAACACCGAGCCCTGGGGAACACCACTCGTGACCCGCCGCCAACTGGATTTCACCCCATTCACCACGACCCTCTGGGCTCGTTCATCCAGCCAGTTTTTCACCCAGTGAATAGTGCACTTATCCAGGCCACAAGATGCCAGCTTCTCCAGGAGTATGCCATGAGAGACAGTATCAAAGGCCTTGCTGAAGTCTAGGAAAATAACATCGACAGCCTTTCCCTCATCCACTAGGCGGGTCACCCGGTCATAGAAGGAGATCAGGTTGGTCAAGCAGGACCTGCCTTTCGTAAACCCATGCTGACTGGGCCTGATCCCCCTCTTATCCTGGAGTTGCCTTGTGAGTGCTCTCAAGACAAACCGTTCCATAATCTTTCCCGGTACCGAGGTCAGGCTGACAGGCCTGTAGTTCCCCGGATCCTCCCTCTGACCCTTCTTATAAATGGGAGTCACATTGGCAAGCCTCCAGTCCTCTGGGACCTCCCCTGTTGACCAGGAACGCTGATAGATGATGGAGAGTGGCTTGGCAAGGACCTCAGCCAGTTCCCTCAGTACTCTTGGATGGATCCCATCAGGTCCCATAGATTTGTGAGTGTCCAGATGGCGTAACAGGTCCCTAACTAATTCCTCCTGGATTAAGGGGGGTATGTTATGCTCTTCATCCTTACCTTCCAGCTCATGAGGTGGAGTACCCTGAGGATGACTGGACTCACTATTAAAGACTGAGGCAAAGAAGGCATTAAGTACCTCGGCCTTTTCCTCATCACTGGTTGCTACGTTCCCTTCTGTATCCATTAAAGGATAGATATTCTCCTTGGGATTCTTTTTACTGTTAACATATTTGTAAAAACATTTTTTGTTGTCCCTTACACTAGTGGCCAGATTTAGTTCCAGCTGAGCTTTCGCCTTTCTAATTTTCTCTCTGTATGATCTAACAAGATCCCTGTACTCCTCCCAAGTTGCCCGCCCTTTCCTCCAGAGATGATAAACTCTCCTTTTTTTCTTAAGTCCTAGCAAAAGCTCCCCATTCAGCCAGGCCGGTCGTTTTCCTCGGCGGTTTGACTTGCGGCACATGGGAATAACCTGGTCCTGAGCCATTAAGATTTCCTTTTTAAAGAATGTCCATCCCTCCTGGACCCCTTTGCCCTTCAGGACCGTCTCCCAAGGGACTCTCTCAACCAGTGCCTCCAAGAGGCCAAAGTTAGCCCTCCGGAAGTCCATAGTGGTGGTTTTGCTGACCACCTTCTTTGCCTCACCAAGAATTGAAAATTCTACCATTTCATGGTCACTAAGCCCAAGACGGCCTCCAACCATCACACCTCCCACCAGTCCTTCCCTCTTTGTAAACAACAGGTCTAGCAAGGCTCCTCCCCTGGTTGGCTCACCCACCAGCTGTGTCAAGAAGTTATCTTCCACACACTCCAGGAACCTCCTAGATTGTTTACTCACTGCTGTGTTGTATTTCCAGCAGATGTCTGGAAAGTTAAAGTCCCCCACAAGGACAAGGGCACACAATTCTGAGACTACTGCCAGCCGCTTGTAGAATGATTCATCCGTCTCTTCAACCTGGTCAGGCGGTCTATAACAGACTCCCAGCACAATATCTGTCTTATTGGCTTTCCCTCTCATCCTCACCCATAAGCACTCCACCTTGTCATCAGAATCGTGTAGCTCTGAACAGTCAAAACATTCCCTAACATAGAGAGCCACCCCACCACCTCTTCTACCTTGCCTGTCCCTTCTGAAGAGCTTGTAGCCATCCATTGCAGCACTCCAGTCATGGGAGTCATCCCACCATGTTTCCGTGATGGCGACATGATTTTCTTTTTCTTTATTGACACGGAACTTCATTACAAATTAAGGAGAACATGGCAGTAGATTCGCAGTTGGAGTAAATTGCCACGTCTTCACTAGAGCTACTGGATTTCCAATTTCACTGAAAAGAGAACATGAACATTCCCAGAACTCCAAATGCATTCAAATTATTTCAACTTTTTGTGAATCAGGGCACACATTATTTGAGTAGGTCACAAGTTACTCAACACGTGTAGTAGGCTTCTGGTACATTCTGAGACACAAGCCGGAAAACATTGTTATCTCATTATCTACTATCTTGTGCTCTTCAAGAAATTTATTGCACTTCTTGTAAGAAGAGAAAATAGAAAACTAAGTAATTTCAAGCTGTGCCATTCTTGGTTCCCAGGTTAAAACCGAGTTTACCAGCTCTATCGACAACCTGTACCTTCATCTACAAATACCACGGCATGTTACCAAATACAGGTGTTAAAAATGCTTTTGAAAGAGAAAAGCTTCTATCCCCTTTATTATAATCGGGCTTGCAGCTCTTCTTAACTTGAACAGCACCATGGCACTTAAAGCTGCTGAGAGTGTGATCCTATAGGCTACGAACAGCCTTCAGCTTCCACAACCTTCAGCAAGTACATCCAAACTGTAGGGATTGTTTCACAGCATCTGGTGCTCTCCTTGGCTCTATCCTGCCTCCATCCTGGACAAAGAACCAGAGTACATGCCACAGTACTTGCTTCTTACTGGAAAGGGCCTTGGACATGTGGGGAAGTAGGAAACCACTGTACACCCCAACAAGTGGACCTCTGGAAGACCAGGACTGGTAGTTCCTTATGGGACCCACTGACTTCACAGTTTCATTTTCATCAGGAAGAAAAAAACAGGAAGCTAATTCAGGCTTCAGACTCTTGGTGTGAAACAGAGGCAAGTCCTTACAAAAGAATTCCTGCAGAATTAACCTAGAAGCTCCTCTGGGCAGAGGTCTCCATTTTCATTTACTTTGAAAAGCTAATACATGGATAAGCCAGAAAAAGTATCTCAGGTAGGCAGAGGCCTGTGTTCTCCACAGCAAACTATACCTATTTTCTCTGGCAACACAATTTTACAGCATACTTGTGGGGAAATCAGCCATTTCTGCAGTAGTGTCTCAATTTCCAATATGGAAATAGAGAGATATCTAAGTGCAGAAATGCATGATGGAAGGTGTCAGAAGCAGCTAGACAGCACCTGAATAATTGTAGCACTTTCCACAGTGAAGAGAGTCTGGAAATCTGTACTGGCATAAAAAGTATGTCAGAAGCACCAAGAAGGATAAAAAGAAATTAATTACCTCGCTGATACTCTTATGTTCTTTACTTGATCTATACACAATCTAACATTTAAGCCATCAGACTGACTTTTAGAGCAGGCATTTGGAGTTGGAAATTCATGTAATCTGGGATGTTTCTGTAACTGAAGCTTGCTGATTCAATTTTTAAAACACCTTTTCTCCCTATTTAAACACACCTGCATTTAGAGAAACAGATCAGTAGCAGTTCTTTAGTTCTTACACACAGATGGTTACTTTAGACCAGTGGCACTCTTCTAAACATGGAGACTAAAAGGTGACGGACTATTTTTTGCTTTAAAAGCCTTCAGGGATTCTGTGACCCTGAAGATCTGGTCTTGAACAGAAGGAGGACACTGTTGCAGAATCTGAGTGAGTTTTGTCCAGAGGTCAAATAGGAGAATATTCCAAATAAAACAAAACAAACAAAAAACTCTCCCTTCCCAGCTATTGCACCTATTATTAACAGGTGCTCAGAAACCAAAAGGACAGAACAAAAAAGAGCCTGGAAGCAGGCTTGAACACTAGGTGGTACCTTTGGGAGGCTTTGATTTTGGTTTTGTTAAACCATTATCTCAAAATGAAAAAGTACAGGACTTTAACTGCTTGATCACAGCAGGTATTTCCAAGTCTCAGAATCTTAGTTTTTTCTTCCAAAAGATATTGGATTTTGTCAATTCAAAATGTTTTGCAATTTGTCAAGGTAAAATATCACACACCTCTTTAAAACTTCATAAATTCAAACAGATAGCAATCATATCTGCACTGATTGCTAGGCATATAATCTTCCTTCTCAGAAGCATTCAGGAATCAAAACCACATGCCACAGGCTACAATTCTGTCATCTCTCATAAAAATAAGAATGACCATGAGTGTTTAGGGAGATCTTAAGGGAAAAAAAACCACCGCATGTTTCACAGTTCTGGGAATATGTGACAGGCAGAAACTTCTGATGCCTTACCCTGTGGCTGAAGCTGATTTACAACCAGTGGAGCTTCAATTTGCTTCCAAATGAATAGGGTTAATTAGTTCCTGATGCAACAGAAAACATCTACTGCCATATCCGAATATTTGTAAAAAATGCATTCATTTGGCTGTTACATTCTCACACACAGGAAAAAACCAAAACCTCAGGAGAGGAGAATATTCTGAGAGCTTCAGTATGCTGTGCTGTGTCTTCACTGTTCCATCAGGCAAAGGGCCAGAGCTATTGCCACAGAGACAGCTGGGATTTTGGCCCTTAAAACAAGTAGATGGTTCTTGTGCTGCTCAACAGTCTCAAGGTGGAAACAGCTCAACTTCAGAGACAGTGATAAGTGGGGGCTAGGAACTGGGAACACCTGGCTTGGCTGTTCTTTGCTTTGCTATGCCCTTAGCTGTTTTATTTTCCTCTACTTCTGCAAGCTTAAAGAAGAAGTTGGCCTTATGTGACAGGCGACTGTATGTAAAAAGAGGATGTTGTCTTTCTCATGTGTTCTTCACAAATAGTCTGTGACAAAGGAAGGTTAGGAAATACAGACCTATAAAGCTTTTTGGAATTTCACATTTTAAAAAGTGTATATGTCATGTATCTGTTACAGTTTCTTAGCAAACTGGAAGAGAAAAGCACTTACTGTCAATCCTTGTTCTCCTGGTTTTCCTGGTTCACCCTTAAAATAAAAAAAAGGAGTGAATAATTTCAGTAATGAGTCTTGAATTCTGTTTTCTACCTAATAATAAAGCACCTTAAAAATTCCATTCTTAAACAGGTATGGCAACGGACTGCACGTTAATATATTATTTTTTTTGCTTTTTAAAGTAGTAGGCCAAATCTCAGACATTTCAAGAGGCAAAGTACTATTTCACAATCACGTAATGGTATAGTTCTTGAGGCAACAGTTAAGTATCGGTGTCCTAACTCTATACCTTGGTTCCAAACATAATATTCCATTCCAGTCAGTGGTGCTAAAGGACACAGAGAAAGGTTATTTTCACATATGTGCTGAATCCCACTGTTTACGTATTCCAAAATTACTGCTCTGTGTCATCACCTCAGTCAGCAGGCATAACTTACCGTTGCAAATTATCATGTTCCATAAACCCATAAATACTGCTATTTTGAAGCCATGCAATAATTACTCAGCTGTTAAATACCTGGGTTGGCTTTCAAAACAATAACCCATCATTTTTCCAATGTATTTTCTTCCTGTGGGGGCAGCTCTACCTAAACTCAGAATCTATCTTCTCCCCTTTCTTCCCATTTGAACACATACAACCATCTGTAGAGACAGTAAAACATATAGAGTCGTACAATACGGGCTAAAAATACCCATCCAAAAAAACAGAGTTCCTATCATTTCAGTGATCTGGTTTATAGATCACTCCCTTGTAAACCCAACAGAGCATAGGGCAGTCCACGTGCTGTTGTATCAGCACAGCTGCATGATCTTTGTCATAAAAGAAAACCTGTCAAAAAACTGATGAGAACTGTCCTGATGTTGTTCTTGGTAACCGAAAAGAATCAGAATTGCTTCTCTGGGTATGTGTGCATAGCATTCAGAAGCAAACACGTAGCATCTGCAAACACACTGAGATACCCAGAAAGGAGAAACCACACAAGCACAGGTTTCTGACAGCTAATTACCCAAGCCTGTTGGACTTTCCAGCTCACTCTGAAGCCTTGCTAACTTAGGTATACAGCAATCACACAGCCTGAAGTGAGCATCAAGATATCCCCATAAATGTTGGGAAATAATCGTGAAATAATTTCAAGAGTTTGTATCATATTCTATTGTCTTATTACCAGCAAAACCCCTTGTTCTTCTTTTACTTCTTTTTGGAGGTGTTAAAGTTTTAAAGTTTTTGTGCTGGTGTCTGTGCAGTGCAAAGGGAAGTCACCTATTCCAGGTATCACTCTGTAGGAAGGCAAGTATGTTCTGGTTCCAACAGGTTCTTCTGTTGACATGCAAAGAAAGGCTTAGCAGAAGGCTGCACAACCCCTTCTTACACCCCTACTCTTCCTTGGTGCTCTCTCTGCTGGCGATAGGCCCAACAGCATCTCCCTAACATTTCTGCTTCTTCAGCTCTAAAGATTTCCTGCCCGAGAAACTAATACATTCACATCTCTAGAAGCTTTAAGTATCTGTAACAGGATGCATGCTTCTGGGATGCAAGGTGGTGATGACACAGATGGAGACGTGTGGGCACACAGGCTGCTCCTCAACCCTGCTACACTGTGGAAGAGAAGTAATGGTGGCTGTTGGAGTTGCTCCCTGTGCCTTGCTGCCTTGGCTGCCTGACTTTCTCAGGATACACAGCAAATGTACAGGCATGGAGGAAAGCAAGGGCCAAAACATCATCTTATAGCTCTGGTGATTGTAAAGCTCCTTGCTTGAGAGGGACAGACTGGGAGAGAAGCCCCTGCTTTGCCTAGCACTGCAAAAGAGCAAATGACTGCCTTCTAATGGTGGTTGGCCACTGTAAGCACATCCTCCTATAGCTGTGTGATACTGCAACATCCCTACTCATAACACAGTGTGGCTATTGTTTTGTTGTTCATCTCTTTAGCTCAGAGGCTCATGCAAGCCTTTTAAAAATACAAAGCTGTCACTACCTCTCGGCTAAGTTTTCCCTTTACGGCTCTCCTGCTTGACTGTATATCACATAGCCATGCAGGAACAAGCCTTTTGAGGATCAGCAACATTAACCTGAGGGTACAGGACAGTAGCAACGAGCAGGATGGTAACAACAGTCAGCAATCTGGATGGTTTCTATCCGAGTGCTTGTTTGTAACCAATTCTAAAGCAGTATTATGAACAGATTTTCCATAATGCTATAGGGCTTAAGATAGCCACAGCTTAAAAAACTATAAAAAGAAACTCTCTCTTGCCATCTAAAGTCAAAATCACTACAGAACTATTATAAAATGGAATGACCTCATTGCATAAAATGCATTACTTTCCTGTTATGAGAAACACTAATGTTCCCTTTGGTAAAAAGCACAAAACCCCAAGCAACACACAGTCACGTTGTAATCAGCAACACCAGCTGATTCTGCTAGCCTCTTGTATGTGAATTATAAAAATGGTATCACTGCAGTCGGAAATGGGTTCTGGTTTCAGTCTCACCCTCACTACATCAAACCAGAAGCAACTCTGCTGACCGCAGTCAATTTTCCCACATTAAAAGAACACAAGGGAGGCCCAGATGAGGCCCAAAGCCTGATGTGCTACAGGACTAACAAGAAATGAGTAGTGGTCAAAGTAAAGCATCACAATGGAAGCAACAAACTTTTAATGTCATTTCATAACCTTGAGCTAGAACTTATAAGGGCAATGGTGGTAAAAAAACAAGCCAAACCAAAACAACAGCAGCAGCAACCCTAGAATACTACAGGTCTTAATTGGCAAGTCTTGCTGGATTTTCACAGGAAATTATAGCAGAGTCTTACTATTATCATCATGTTATATTATATTTGTACAGTTAGTACAATTTCAGACAAGGCAACCTGAATAGGGCCAGAATAGGAGTGTAGATATTTTCTTTCTTAGTTTTACCTAACAAGGCCCTGCAGGGAAATTTTACGCCTTCCTGTCCTGGCCCCACATAATGAGCTATGCTTTTTCTTCAAAAAAGCTGTTTCTGTTTCCAGTGCTGGTCCTCACCTTGCTAGTTCCCTATGTGTCTTCTTGGCTGCGATCTTTACTTATCATGGGGCGTGTGTGGGTGTGCGTGCGCGCGCGCATCTGTACATGTGGCATTTCAGTTGTCACATCTCTTTCCTGTCTGTGATTGTGTTTCCACGCTGATAACACAGTGGCATTCGTGATGAAAAGAGAGGTACTTCTTTCGAAAGAATGAAAATTAAGGAGGCTACAAAATATAAAACCAAAACCATACTCATATTTAATCATCAGGTCACAAAGTACCACAGGCGGTGGCTCTGATCCTGTGTCTAAAACAAACAATAAACAATATACTGGATTTTGCTGGTTGTTCTAATAAAATATGGGGGATGAACCAAAGAAAATGGTACTGTTCTACTTGTGTAAAGATGGCAGAATCTGTCTCCAAACTTCATCATACTTTGGGCAGCATTTAGCAGTTTATTATGTTAATTCCATTATTTTTGAGGCTAAATGATTAGGAAGCAAGAAGTCAAGCCCATTCATGTTCCGACATCTCAAATTCAGCTTTATCTTGAAGTCTGAGTAGAAACATTTACTCCTTGTGGAGGGGCAGACCCTCCTCATGCAGCTATTAAACATCAGTGAGCAAGTGAGAAACCTTAGAATGTGCAGGGAAGCTGTCAGGGTTGGGAGGCAAGGAACCTAGGTGTTACTCTTGGCCCTGCTATGAACTTGCTCTTTGTGTGTGGGACTCCAGGTACACCATGAAATCTGCCCGCGGTTCAGCTTCCACATGTCTTTCTTGCCAACCTTACCTCAGAAAACATCTTTGAAACTGAGCTGGCATACACTTGAGAGGAATTTGGACACCATGACAGCAACAGACTAACTCACCGGTATGCCAGGCATCCCACGAGGACCATCTTTGCCGGTATCTCCTGGGGGACCTCTGGGTCCTGGTGGCCCTGGAGGCCCAGGGGGTCCAGCTTGTCCTTGGTCCCCCTAAACCGACAAAAAACTCATCACAAGTTTGCTTTAGAGGCATCAAGCACACAAAAAGACATTGATCTACCCAGAAAGAGCGCAAGACAGGCTGGAAGAAGCTGCCATAAGCTGGACAGTGGCTTCTTCACTGCTTATGGCAGAGACTGCACTTTGCTTTGAAGACGAGGGGGTTGTATCTGTCCAGTGCAATCAGCCACAGAGCAGAAGGTTCAAATTCTAAACTACTTGTCCTACCACAGCACATATGCCAAAATTTGGGGTAGCCTTGCAATACTTTACTCGTCTAGCTCCCCAGAGCAAGTAACTGTTTTCAATAAGCAGCTGTTTGCTGCGCAATTGGCAAAATCATAACAAAGCTGAGGTAAAAAAGAAAAGTCACATGTGAGAATATACAGTTTGCATGGCAATTTTCCAAGCCCATCAATGATGCATGGATAGATTTCAAAAATGAGCATGGAAAATAACTGCTTTTCCACAAAGTTGTAGATAATTTTTCATCTATTTTGGGGAGCTGTTTTATAGTGACAATTAGCTAAGTCTTCTATTGATTTTTTCCTATTAAGTTGTAAAAGCCAATTTTCAAGAGAGTTGCCAAAACATATTACCATCCCCCTTAAAAAAAAAGACATCAAAAAATGGTGCTCAAGTTATTTAATTTCCAGCACACCACTGCAAACCGCTAAAAAAAGCTGACTGCATCTTAAAAGTGGATCATTTAGCAAAGCTACCCATAGCCTTTTAATTGTTAATATCATTAACAGTTTCTTCATTCCAAAACATTTTCAAATGAATAACCTGCTATAAGAAGGCATCTGACAAAAAGGTACAGCAAAGAGTAAATTGAATGTAAAGAAGAACCAGACTCCAGTGAGATGAAGCACTACCTTAATGAGGCGGCGTTTAATGAGCTGCTGATCAGCAGAGAGAAACCCATGATTGATTTTAGGAAACACCATCTGATCAGGCAGGTGAGGTCAAAGGTTGAAGATCAGAGATGAGAGAATTGAAGAATAGACATCAGAAGGCCCGAGAAAGAAATAAAGACATATTCATTAGATTTGTAATAGCTAAAATAATATAAACCGGTGCTTCTGCCTGACAGAAACTGTGCATTTTCTTTTGAAGAAATTTACCTCTAATGTACAGGACAGACTGCTTTATACTTTAATCATACACAATGAGTTAACTGCGTAACTTTTTTATCCCCAGATTTCCTGTGAGAATTCTTTACGTGTATTAATTTTTTCATTACCTGGGCTCTAAAAATCAGTATTTTTATATGCTGTTCTTTCAGCAAAGCTTCTAGAGACAAAGCACCAGTTCAGCTTTCAGTCAGATTTTCTAACCAGCATATTGTGCCATGAAGAATAGTGTCATTTTAATAAGGACTGGAGTTCCAGCTTGACCCGATTGCTTCAATCCTTCCTGCTTAATTTGCAAATGCGCTTTGAAAAAATCTGTATGTACAGATTAAACCTCTGATATCTAACACAAATAGCTGACTCTACATGTAACCAGTATAGAGTTCACTGACATTTTCAACACTCCTGTATGCCTCAGGGAAGCAGAACTACAGAAAAATCTGATCTGAAAATAAAATACTGACCAAGATCACGGGGAAGGTGGGTGTTTCCAGGGCTAACACTATACACCGTTACGGATTTGATCCCATGCTCTACATCAGGAGTACTTATACCAATGCAAAGGCAGTGAGGGTTGATTTAGGTCCACCATAAGGATTCATTGGTATTCAACGGTAAAAACAATTTTTCATGTGCACTTTTATGCTGATACAGAGAGACCTGACTGAACAGGTACGTGTCAGCCACAAACCTTGACGGTGAGGATCTGATTACTGTGCAGAGCAGCGACTGTGGGGAAGCCTGGCAGACCCTAGGGACACAGCATAACATGGTACCAAAACAGCACAACACAAACATCACAGAGACAATTTGCTAACAGACAAACAAAACGAACACTATGTTTAGTATACCCCACATTTGCCTACTGACAGGAAACAGCCTCTCTGTCATATGGGAAACAGAGTTAGGTTTGCACTACAGTGCAGATACAGGTGGTTACTTTACAACAAGAATGTCAAGAGATTTTAGAAGGAGCAGTCCCACAGAGGTGACCTTCCTTAAAATTACAATAAATTGTTATGATCTTTTGACAGTTGTTAGACTATCAGCCAGCAGATGACTGAGCCATTTTAAATTAAAATGTGCTACAGCACTTCTAGAGAGCTACATAGAAGGTTTTGACTCTGGATTGTTGCAGAATTTGACAGCAGTGACGGTGGATTTTGAAGCACTTTGTATAATTAAGATCCTGCTCCTCAAGTTCTGTTTAACATATGACATTCAGCACATAAACTGGTAGTACATACACAATTATAAACACTGAACAACAATCTACTGCTAGGTCTTGGGTATTCTGGAATGGCCAAGGTCAACATTTTCAAGACATACATAGCAGCATTTTCATATCCAGGGCAAAATTTTTCCCTCAAGCGCTGTATGCTGCATATGGTTTCTCATATCCTACCCTACCAACATGTGCAGAGCTTGTACTGTACTGGTACAAAAAAGACGAATGTGGTGATCGTGGCCTGCTGTGACAATACAAGGGGTGAATTTTGCTCTCAGTTCAACACCTTTCTTGTGCTGCCTTGTAGGGTGCGAATTAGACCTTCTAATAAAGCTGAAACCATACGCAGTTGAGCAGTGAACTCCTAAAGAAAGAAATGCCAAAGTCCTCTCCTTGCCCTTAGCACAGCACAGTCTGAAGCAGAGGCTTGTTCAATGGCTGAGACACACCAGGCTGAGGAACACAGAATAAAATGTAGCCTGGTAGCACTAAGCTCCCTACATGCATGCGCGCACGCTTGCCACCTCTATGAGGTGGAGCTGGTGGCACAGCCCCTCTGTAAGGCCTGGAGTGTATGGCTGCAGGGTTTCAGCTTGGCACCTCCAAAAGGGAAGGCTGCACCTGGCTCTGGCTGCCAGACAAGGTGGCTTCCAAGAAGTCCTGCATGAAGGCTCTGCTGGGGCAACCCACGTTGCCACAGTGCACAAGCCCTTTGCAGCCCAGCTGGCCTGGTGGAAAGCACCAACAGGCAACAGCAGCCTGCCAGGTCTCTCAGCTGCAGCAGATTCTTTTAACACGGCAAATATTTGCTCTGTTCATCTCCACATGCAATCACATCAGAGATCCTCTGGATCACAAAGACCGCACCGGTCTCTACAAAAAAAGGCAGAGTAACTTTCTGATGCATGCATGTCCTTCACTAGCACCTTCGAGTTGCATTCAGCAGCTTTATTCCTCATACACAGCCATCAGATGAGGAAGCTGAGACCCTTTAAGTGGATCCCATAAAGCCAGTCGCATTTTTACCAGCCTTCCCACTTTGTTCTGACAAACTGTGGTGTGGCTAACTGCATTGCTCAGTGACCTGATATCTCCTCTTTAGAAACAAATAAAAAGAAAACAAAACCAAAAAAGGCTAAAGCTCCAAACATTTAAAGAAACTCACTCCTGAGACACTGCTAAGACTGGAATGATGCATCATTTAGAAAACAGATGTATCAAATTTGCATTTATCTTATTATGGAATATAAGTTAAAGAAGTTATTAGATGGTAACATGCCAGAATCTTTACATCTGTGACTCATTAGCCCTGCTGTGCACATGGTCCATTCCTCTTCTAGATAAAACTACAATACCCGTGTAATGGAAATGAGTACAAACAAGAAACCTAAAAAGAACTAAAATCTGAGTAGCAAGCAATAAACTTTAAATCTCATTTATTAAAAAAAGGGATAAACAGAAAATCTTTTAACAACTTAATTTTTACTCATCAGCCTTTAGGATTACAGCACAGTAATTTTCAGTTACGTCTAAAAGTAGCATATTTGTGATTTGACATTTTAAGAAGCGGAAACTCAAAACTTGTATTAGGTTTTATTTACTTCATCTTGAACATGAAGGAGAGCTGAGAATTAATTAAGAAAGGAGTTTAATTGGAAACTATGGTGGTTTGCCATGAAAAATTTTTTTTTTCTTGAGAAGAAATGGAAGAATTTTGAAAGTTCTGTGTAGGTCCACACAAAAACATTTACATAGCGCACCTCACAGTCCAGCCCCAGCATTCTCAACGCTTCCCAACACCACACAGACAAGTTCAAGAGTAGCTACCAGTACTGCAGTTTTCTGCCTATATAAACAACACATGAGACAAGAGGACAACCCCATTCTTCCATCAGCAGCTTAGTAACTTCTTTCGGCTTGTTCCCAAGTAGGACAAAGCTTTCTTTCCTTTGCCCAAAGCAGGCATAATCTCAGACCTAATGGCCAGAGACATGCAATGCCAGCTTGGACCTGGACAATCTCCCCATATGCAACGTGTATTTGGAGAGAGCCAGAAACACGGGAATATTAAATGGAACCCAGCAAAGAAACTATAATGGGTGCATAGTTTTTGCATGCGTGGGAGGCTTTAGAAGGCATTGCATCTTCTGGCATCCATGGAAGATAATGTTGGCACACAATGAGCTTCTAAAAAGGCATAAAAAGAGCTATCCTTCCCACAAAATGAGTTCTCTTCCTTTCCTGTCACTCTGCTATAAATATAACTGCAAATATCCCCTAGATCTGTTTTATTTTTTCTCTATCTAAAGCTGTTCTCAACGATGGATTCAAAGTTACTCAATTTTCTCTTTATTTGGTTTGATTCTTGAACTGCACATAGGAAGGGCTCTTGTTCTACACCCTGGGGGGCCCTCACAGAATACAAAACACTACAGTGATCAACAGCGACCACTGGCCCACTAAATTCCTCTGCTGACAGCAACTCAAGCTCACCCTGAAATGCCAGCTGGTTACAATTTCTAAATTTGCACATTTGTTGCATGCCTCGCTGCAATTCTTGCCCAAATGCCAAACAAAACATGATGCCTGATGGAGGCTAACAGGCATGTGACCACATAATGCAGTGTCCTGCTTACCTGCCTGGAAACGTAGATAAAGCCTACTCATCCCCATACAATGGCTACTTAGAAAACCGAAGGATGCCAGAACATCATATCATTCTCTCTGTCTGATTTTTTACTTAGATGAAATAGTTGTCCTGTTACATCCATCACAGCCTTCAAAGATGTAATTCCCACTAGCAGTCCTAGATTTTTTCACAGTACATTCAGCTTTGTGCATTGGTCTACACGAGGTCAATATTATAAGGTCATCATAACCTTGTCGTATGGCAAGTATAATAACATTAAGCAACAGTATTATTGGTCTTACACTGTGCTACGTACGGTCCATTTTGACTGTTGCATTTGCTTAGTATAGTAAATGTCACAGTCCTCCTTAGGATTTTCCTTCTGACCTGCCAATAAACCCAAGCTGCACAAGCTTACATGTTCCTGTGAAGACATGGTAAATGAGACAGGAATTACCACCTGCTGTTCACTTGCACTTCCTAAGGTTACAGCCAGCTGCTGCTATTTCACATCAAATCACACAGGCTTCAGGCCAGAGTGATCCTGACACTCTTTATGGCTGCTTTAGCTCCCCCCAACACCACCTCCAGTTCTAATTAATCCCTCAGACCAAGTGCCAGTCCTGCAGCTAATTATTGTACCTGCCCTGGGGAATACAGTGTTTGGTATTACCCTGTAAGGTGCCATGGACTCTCAGCAGGAGCTCTTTTATATAGTCCCTTTTATCATAACTGCTGCTTTCTCCATCAGCAAATCTGCTAACTAAAACAGTGCACCACAACAAGACAAGGATCCAGGAATTTCTTTTCACTTAGGCAATCATTCAGCAAAGAGTTTTAATTTGAATACATTACGTAACAATTCAAACTTTGTATTAAAATAATAAAAATGTAATGTTTAAGAACTAGCACAAACGGATCACTATAAAAGTGTTATTTTCTATAATGACCTCTCTATTTTCACAGTGAGTTCTACCTGACACTGCACTCAAAATGAACAAAACTGGAAAAAGCCAGCACTTCTCTATTTTGGTCCTAGTATTAGATGAATTTTCAGTGAAGCAAGTATCTTTTCCACACAACTCAGTTACGAGTTCTGATGAGTGATCACCATCTGTAGGAGTCGGTCAGAAAATCAGCATTGTCTCAACACTGTCATCAGGAACATGAACAGTACATTTCCTGACAATGGCCTGTTTGGAGCGCAGTGGCCGATCCCAAGAACGGAACGCGCGGTACAAGGCTCCTGGAAGGTACCTGTCTAGAGCCATTAGACTGTCAAAAAGGATGGATTGCAACTGTTGCCATAACATCGATGAAGAAATCATGAACTTTAAATGAACTTTGCTCCATTATAATACCAAAACACACCTCCTGGTCGAAGGCTACCCGCCTCCAAGACTTACCACGCCTCGGACACTGACCCTGCGCCTGCGTGATAGCCTCGCTCGAGAAGGGCGGAGACTCCCGAGGCCGAGGTGGAGCAAGGTGTGTTACTAAGCATAAAAGGTGACTTCTGAACCACGGAAGTTTGAAGCTTCCCCACCAAGGACCACGACGATCGACAACGCAGCATTAGCTGGACCTGGGACCGTTAGGACGTCTTGAGATCAGCGGTGGTAGCTATAACTTCTCTTTCTCCTCTCTCTAAACTTAACTTTACTTTTCTCCTTTCTTTCACCCATCCCTAACTATCGCGTGCCTCTTCACAGGCAATACAATAAAGTTTTACTGTGTGATTATTGCTATCCCCTTTGGTGTTGGTCACCTTAATTTTGCACTTTCGAGATCGTAGCAAACGAACCATCACAAGTCCACCGAGTGGACCGTGACACCATCTGACCTTCACAAAATATCCCTCCTGAAGGCAAACCTACTACTCTCACTGAAAGTGGTCGTAGGCATCCAGTTAACCTCAAGATGGGCTGGTCCTCCACAAAACCAAGCTGATTCTCACAGCAAAAATCTTCTGTCTGCCTTATGTTTCTCTTCAAATCTTATACCCACTGCAGTTATGCAACACAGGTAAGTGGTTCAAGCCAATTCTGTGGTATTTATTAGGACTGGATGAAATACTTTTAACAAGTTGTTTTCCATCAAATTGGTCTAACTCAAGTGTTAGGTATTGCAGCACTTTTGCGTGACAGCTGCAGTTTGAGATAAAACGACTACACGATGTTTTCTCAGTCACAGGACAGGGCTGTAGAAAAAGGAACAGGATGTACAGAGACTTCCTTCCTCACCATTCCTCTGGCATTACTAAAAAGGGGCAAGATGCAAACCAACTGGTGGTGACTGAAGCCACGCGCTGCCTAGCTCTTAAGACAGGAATGACAACATCCTTGTCTTGGGAGCAGGTATGTGGCACTCTCTCTTGAGTGTCACAGCTGTTCTGCATTCCTCAGGGAACCTCAGGAGCTGAACATCAAAGGCATAGCTTGGCCCTGGAGAGTCATCCACAGCCAAAAGGACGCTCCTGTGAACTCTGAAAGGAGGCACATCTCAAGTCTGAGTGTCCCAATGCCTCAGACGAAGTTGGCAGCCAGTACAATCCGAGTTCTTTCCTAACCTCTTCTAGTTACAGAGCTCCAAGTTACCTTGCTCCAATTTGTTACCCTAGTTTCAGCTTAATGGAAAACAGGGGAGCCACAACAGCCTAATACTAGTGAAGTAGAACAGATAATTAGTCCCAGGAATGGAGTAGGTAAATACCCCTGTTGCCTTCTGGCAGATAAGGAAAAAAAGTCTCAGAAGTTAAATTAACTGCTCACAGACAAATTGGCATTAAACCAGATGTCTGGCAGTTTTCTCAATGATGCTGCTTCGGTGAAATTTATGTTAACAGAAGGAATCATGGTTTTTTAGCCTTCTTATTGTGGCACACTAAGAGTATAGTTTGAAACAGTTGTTAGATATAGTTTATAACCTGAACTATAATTTGCTTTACACAGGACAATTAATAACAGAAGAAACAACTATGTGGGTAGTCATATTGGTAAAGTATGAATTTAAAGCCGTACTGTGTTTGTACTATATGTTTGAAGTAACACATAGTAAACCAGAAAATATGCCTTTATACACACATAAGAATATCACTTGAGGGAATACCACCACTATATGACCACCTCTGCTGCAGCTTTTGACAGTATATTCATATAACTGAAACCAAAGAGCATTTAATCAGAAAAGAAAAAGCTGTGGACAATGCTAATTTATGCTAATGAAAACTACACAGTCCTTCTATTAAGGCAGATAAAATTCATGAGCAGTATTAAAAGTAAACAGGGAAGGGGAAAGGGTTAAATAGAAAAGAATATTATATCACTACCTGAACCTAACTGTTTTAACAGTCCACAAGGAATCTTTTTAATCTTTAAGACAATAAAGGTTAACACAATAAAATGAACTTCTGAGTACCTTTCTTTCTAGAACTTAATCTCTTCTGCTGAAGATATTTTAGAGATATTATCAGTTCTGTGCAGACCCAGCTGCTAGGAAAATTTACTTAAACACACCAAAAGGAGAAAATAATATTACAGAAATACTTAAGTATGGCTTCTGGGTGGTTTCTCATTGTACCTAGACCAAAAGCAATTTAAAAGCAGCTGCTAGCTGATGATTTCTAGACCTGATAATCAAGGAATCTCTCATGTATCTGAACTAAAGGACAGAAGATATTTATTATGTCATTTACAGAAGGATGAGAACAGACTGATTAAGACACTCAGTACTAGCTGTTCCATTCCCTCTGAAGATCCATTTCCATTAATCAGGGTACAATCTCTACTTGGACAATATATCCTATCATTATGAAATCTTCAAAGGCTTTTTTTAAATTGGGGTAGAGCTGAGCAACTGGAACTGAGCAGTGGACTGACATCAGCATTTATTCTAATAGTCCACAGGCTAAAACCTGTCATTTTTAATTTTGTCATGGCTCAGTACAGTAATGCATATCTCCATGGACATGTCATGAAGCCATGTCCTCTGCAAAAAGAAAAGCATCCAAAAGATTTACTAACATTACTGTTTCTTACACTGGTATTGAGGAAAGCTAGTTCTGCATTTGACCTAAATGTCTAGTCTACCAGAACTTTAGGGTAACGAGTAGAGATCTGATATAAAAATATAAGAAGAAATCAAAAAAGCATTTTTTCAAATAAAATCAGGACTTTTGATTGTATCCACCACTACCTTATCTGTGATCTCATGTGTCCAAAAGCTGTATTAACCTGCTGCTCAAACTCACACTTAGGGCATGAATTTCAATGTCACTCACACTACTGGAATGTTGTTTTGACTCACATTTTCTACAGACAGTACGGGCATAAGTAGATTAAGCCACATGGCATTATGAACTAGAGCCCTTATGCCATCTCTGTATGATGAAGGAGACCAATCAACAGATTAATTCTGAATACTTAAGAAACCCCCTCGGATTCTTTAAAAAAAGACAAAAAAAAAAATCAGACCCATTATTCTAACAATACAAGTGCCTGACCTCTGGGTGGTATTTGCAGGATCAGGTTTCTACTAGTGCATTAATTTATTGAAGATATTTTCAAGAAAACCTGAACTTCAGAGCAGTTGAGTATATACTCAGCATGTCCAGTGACTGTGAATAAGGAGTTTTGAGATAACTGATTACTGTTTTTAGTTTTAAAATGATTTCGGAAAGAAGGATCTCTCAAAAATCTCAAGGCCCATGGTGAAAACTTGGGTGGGGACAGAAAGCAACAATTTCTTGTTTCAGAAATATGTTTCTTTTCTTTTCTGCAGGATTTTAAAAGTTTAAGGTCTCATATTGACCCGGACAGTCTTCACATTTTATTTTGGTTTCTTTTACTAATGAAAATGCTGGGAGGAAAGAAAGCATCTTTTACAGAGAATAAGGGTCATTTTGAAATTTCAGTCATAAAAATGACTTGGAACAATAAAAATCTTTGCTAAGCTAAATGCTAGTTTCAAACCAATATGTGAAAATATAAAACCAAAGAAACTTCAGGTTCCTTAACTGTAAGAGATTAATTTTAAAATGTCCATCACTTTTAGATATTATATCCAGTCTGCCTGCAAACTTGTCAAATCCAAATGTTGATGGCATCCCACAGTCACTTTCAGGTACAGTATTTCTCTAAAATAATAGGGTATGGTATTATCTCTGAAACCATTTATTATATAGGCAGTGATGGAAAACTATGTGCAAAGGTAACCAACCAGGTTTAAATGGGTTTAGTTTCATTTGGTGCATGACTGGCTTACACATATAATTTCTATTGATTATATTGTAAAACCCCTGGCACAGCAAGTTGAGCAGATTCACCCTGAAGACAGTCATTAGAAGAGATAACTGCTGTACCATGAAACATAAAATGGTCAGAGGCTTCGTAGTACTTATTACTTGTGAAATACACAAGGCAAAAAAGGAGAAGCTGCTGTAGAACACATTCAAACGCACTTCAAAAAAGATAAACGGAAAACCAAGAAGACTGGGCAAATTACCTAAGTTATACCCATATACTTCAAAAAGAGGTACGTTACTACAATGTGCATTGACTAAACAATCAGTGGAGGTTCAGCTAGCCCACAAGGTGCTATGCACCACCTCTTCCTCTCTACTTCTGACCTTATTCAATTCCTTTTCTATATTCAGATATAGAATTCAGTCTCAACTGCCAGCTGCCGCTGCAGATACAACTTTGTGATGTCCTTAAACATTAATTCCTTAGGTTGGATATTTTTTGCTTTTTAGCTGCACTTGATTTACCAAAACCACAAAGTAGCCATAACCATGATTTGTATGGTCCAGTGAGGACTCTCCTGCTCTCCAGTATAGGGGACATGTCATGGCAAAGTGGGACACAACAGTCTCTGTGTAGCAGATATTCCACTGCACTCCTTGCAGGTGTTCTGCCTACAAGGTAACTCTGAACAAACTTGCATCTTCTTATTGGGTATTGCCAACACTTCCAGCCCAGGGACTGAACGCCACACATGCCTAACCACTTTCTGGTTCTTACATACGTCTCCAACATTTTGCCAAACTTTTGGACCAGTGGAGGCTCTGGCACCTTTGCTTTCCCTCCAAAACTGTCCTCTGTCCTCCCATTTTATGCCACCATGAGAAAAAACAGCACCATCATTCCCTTGTGTTGATACCACTTTAGTTGCTTTTCTGCATTCAGACCTCTGGGTCTTTCCCTGGAAACTTCTCCAATACCCGTAATTCCAGATTCTTATCCTCAGCTATGTAATACTCTTTGCAACATTGCTCTTCCATATTCATTTGTTACTGTATCCCTCTCCGATACCTCCGTCAAATTTGCTCTCCTGTTCTGAACTGAACACCAGTTCTTCTGAATGTAAGGTCACTTAGTGCAAGCACCTACACACAGACCTCTGACTTATGCTTTCTGAATGGAGCATCCCCTCCTAAGCCACAGGCACTGCTCCACTCTCCTCCTCTGCCCTCTCTATCCTCATGTTTCCCATGAGGTTCTGTAGCACAGAACCAGCCAAAATATACATCCCAGCATAGCTTCTGAGAGACACTAAATTTGCTTAGAACCTTGTCTGTGTGTTAGCCTAGAAAAAACATGTTCCTCACATTGTTACTCTCTGCTTCCTTTTTATTTCTTTAAATAGTTTTCTATTTCTTCTTTTTGAATTTCAACTGGAATAATATTTAAAGCTATTCGCTAATAGGCCTCTGTCTTTAAAGTGCAGTCATATCACCAAGCATAACAGAACACCCTGTAGGTAATTAACACTGGTAGCGCCAACACCAAATTCAGCTATAAAAACATGTTGTGACTTTAGATAATCTTATTGACTGCAAAAAGTAAAGTAAAATAAAATAAAATAGTAGAATAAAATAAAATTGCAAATTCAAAATATTTAACGTAGTTGACAGAAAAAAAATAATTCATGGAACGTGCTGTTATGGAAAAATTCATAAATGGGTAACCAAAGAGAGTCACTATGTCATCAGAACAATGTAGCCAAATGTGTTCTAACGAAGCACAGATGTAAAGAAGAAAGAACTGGCATAGCCAATCTATCTGAACTTTCACCCCTGTATTCCCCTAGTTGTCTGTTAAAATAAACATGATATTTAAAAATTAAAAGAACTTCTACATTTCCACAACTAAACCATGTTCCGTCTAACTGTCTGGATATATTTACAAGGTGATAATATTGTTATTATTAAAAATATTTAATACATACATATCAGGAAAAAGAGCTAATACATGCATACATTATATTTGTTTATAATTCACTAAATACTAGATACATTTTACATGAAATCTAGAAGTACATTTATTAGAAACCCACCGGCCCTCTGCATTGTGGGAGCCCATGCAAGGCATGAAAACATTGCTGGGGAAACTGAAAGGTTTGGTTAGGAAAGCCAGCTTTTATACAGCAGAGCAAAATCACTGTGAAACTTGCTTCCACCCATAATGGAAATTGTGTATTTTAATGCATTACTTACTATTGTTACTCAAATCTTCCCAGACGCTATCTGGTCATGTTCAGTATTATTGTCCTGCAGACACTTACTTCAACATGCAGGGTAAATGCAGCTAATAAGCATAATTAGCTCAGACAGTGTATTTAATTTAGTTTTGCACTAAAGACTAATTGCCTACTCAGCGAAGGGGAAGTGTAACATTTTTTTTAAGATGCTTACCCGAGGGCCCTGATCACCTTGATCTCCCTGCAAAGTGGAAAGATGAGATGATAGGTTTAACACAGCATCTGTGTGCTACCCAGCTCTCTTACACAATCTAACATTACACTGTGTCAATACAAACGGTCTCTTTAGTTCATGCTGGGAGGGCTTTCCATTCACCTTGTAAGTGTCACCCATACATCAACTCACCTTCTCACCCTTTGGACCAGGAGGGCCCTGAAAGAAACAGAAGCAAAGATGTGTTACTGATACTGATGAAGTCCTGGGACACGGCAAGAAAACAGGTCTGCACCAACCTGTGATTTCTTCCTAACAATGTATTTCCTTATAATTTTTCACTCCAAATGCCAGGGCTGTTCCAGAGACGGCTTCTTCACTGTATTAATACTAGGCACTGTGCATTTATTTCTTGAATAGTTTGCTCACCCCATGTGTTGAATCAGACTACTTAGACAAGCAAAACTATGCCTGAAATGGCAAAATTTCTATTGATTTCAGTTAGGGACAATAGTTTATCTCCTATCAGATAATAAATGTTTTCTAAGACCATAAAACTTCTTTGCAAGTGCAGCTAATAAATTCAGAGACATATAAATCTGCCATGTATTTTGGCACCCTCCTTGGCTTAGATTGCCAAAGAAAAATGGATTAGAGAATCTAAAAGTAACGTTTTCATTCCTATCTTTGGCAATGCTGAAGTTGATGTTTAGTCTCAAGCACGCTGTTTTAGGCAAAATGAGCTCTTTGTATAACATCATTTTGCAGAAGTAATATTTATTGTTACTTACCACCAGACAAACAGTAAGGTGACAGAATCACAAAACAGCGAGGTCCTTTCCTATTCCATTTTTATTGAGCACCTTCCAGAAAGCTACCAGCAGGTTTCTAAGACTCTGGTTTTCAGGTTAGTATCTTGTGAATAAAAATGCTAGCAGTCTGCAGAGAACTGGCTGTTTACACAGTGCAGACTCTACCTCCAGCTTTCTGAAAGATATGCAGGTGTTTCATTACAAAGAAGGACCTGAAGTACATACAAAAGCAGCTGGAAACAGAGAAGGAGCCATCCAAGCTAGCAGGGTCCACTGTTATAACAGAAAGGGAGAGTGTGTGTGTGTGTGTGCACATGCAGCACAAGAAAAGGTTGCCACCAGCAACATAATTAGAAATAACCAAGTGCAACCTAGATGAGCTGAGCACATTTGAACCATTTCAGAATTTACACTAGTAAAAATTCATGTGGTTCACATAAATGCAAATGGAAGGAAGGTCAGCCTGCTGTGTATTAAAGATGTGATCAACCACATGCAAGTCTTCGAGAATCCCTATTGTAGCCAATTTTCTGCTTATTTTTAAGGGCTTCTGGTGCATGCCAGAGAAGAGCATCTGCTGCTAAATCTTTCAAGGAGTTAAAGCATATGCCTCTCCTTCCATCGCCTGCCATCTCTTCCATCTGCTGCAGAGGACACAGAAACAAGCCTGCTACCTGATGTCCCCACATATCCTTTAGGAAGGACAGTGCTCACTGCTAGCTGAGTGGAAACCATCTGCTCAATTAACTATGACCCCTGTGTACTTTGTGTTGCACTGCAAGAACTCGTCCTCTTTAAAAACAAATTAAACAAAATAATTTAATGAATAGGACAACCTTGCTGCACCTTTAAGGTCTCTCCATCTATTTTTTTTTATACTTTAACCCTTACTGACCCTTTCCAATGCACGTGTGCATATATATATACTGGAAATTACATGCAGCGTTGTCTACTGTTAGCTGCAGACTCCATGTATACTTACTTGGGCATGACATTACAGTAGAGCACATTTTCAGCAGGCCCACTTTAAAAAATACACATACATGCCATTGAGCTTATCAATTCACAAACACATACAATCAGTAACACAGTACTTGCAGAATGGGAAGAACTAAAATCAGTCAATGCTGGCTGTTACCACCAGTTTCACAGTGAACACTGAGCACAAGCAAAGGGCTGTGCTCATGTGCTGTATCTCCTTGAATTATCAAACGATTACTGGCTCCGAGTATCTTACGGGCTGCAAACTGTACATAATATGACGCCTATCTGCTACAGTCAGAATCCTATTTCTTGGGTCTTGGGCATGAAATTATAGATAACATGGCATGACCAAGACTGCAGACAGATGTTGGCTTTTGGATCACGCCACGATTGTGGGAGTTGTTACTGCCTCACCCAGATGCCCAACGCCATTCTTATGCCCAAGGGTAGCCCTGCTTCTGATGGGGTTTGGCTCACAACTTCTCTGAGGCGTGCCTGCTACAGCTCTGCCAGCTGGTACAAACTAAGACAGCAGAGATCGCATCAGCTCCCTGAACTAAGCTGGCTCACCGGAACAGAAACAAGCTAGAGCGTGCTCACACGAGAGGTTCAGCCAGCAGATCTGCAGGGCTACTAGACCGTCTCCCTGGTACAACTGCTGGCGATATGCTCAGCTGTTTCCACCTGCAGAAGCGGCTCCTGCCTCTCCTCTGCACATTTGCCTCTGTTAGGAGTTCTCTGAAAGCACAATCCATACACAAACGTATTTTTTAATATGACTGAATCACATATCTGAATTAAAATTTGTCTGTGCAGGGTTTTCTGAAAATTACCTGTCCACATCATACTCAGAAATTCAGGGGTTTTTTCCTTTGCTCTCTATTGGGCAAAGCCAGCAATTATGACTACTTGGTGTTTGCTCTCCCTGAGTGCCACACACCATTGTTTCTATTAAGTCATTCTTCCAGCACACAAATTTTTCATACAAAGTCTTCATCAATATCTGACAACTTTATTGTACCAGAAGTTAAAAACAGGTTTTCAAAAGGCCACAAGAGCATTTCTGGTGTGAACATTCTCACAAGTCTCTGCACTCATATTTGCAGTGCTTTTGCTTTCCACCAAGAATCTTGAAAAACAAACAATTGCAAACAAAAATAGCTGTTTTGGATGCTAGTGAAGAGAACCAGTGGGGTTTCATCGAAAGAAAGTTAATGCAATTCTTTCATGGCTTGTTCACCCATGTCTGACTCTTTGCCTATTGTTTCAATTGTTCTTTATTGTTTTTGCAACTTTAAAAAGAAAATTCCTATCCTCAGCCTTTGACATCTTCTTTCCATTTGTGCTGAGAAAATCTCCCAAGGTTTTTACTGCAGAATTTATTAGTGTGTGTACACTGAGTGGAGGCAGGGAGGAAGAAAAATCTGAGGGAAAGTTGGGTTTGCGGGGGTGGGGTGTGATTAGGAGACAGATTTGTTTAAAGGAGGGCAAGGTTTCTTCTGTTTAAGGGTATAGACACAAAGAACAGAGTGAGTAAAATAACACTAGCTTTGTAGGCCACAGCATAGACATCCTGCTTTTTTCCCAGGGAGAATTCTGTGCTTTCGTTTATGAGATGGCAGAGATCAAGCCACTAGCTGCTGCACAAATGTGAAAGCATTTTGTGTAAGTTATATGAAACGTCTGAGGTCAGAGCATTTCTGAAATAACTTTACAGTGTTTTCACTGGAAACAGAGGCTCTTTTCTCAAAGCGTAATTATCTACTCCAGACTACTATACATTTCCAAGGAGAGTTTATAGCCTGCTTCACATAAGCAAGGCCTTGTAAATCACAAACACGTGCAAAATCTGCATTCATAATTAAGCGACAAATACTACTGTTTTTAAAACAAGGTCTTCTAAAGCAGACTGAAAGGCCTCCAGGCACCTGCCAGCCAAGAACAAAGCTGAAATCAGGGTCAAATCCATTCAACAGCCATGTTCAGGATTACTGGCAGGTGACCTTTTTTTTTTTTTGGCTATCAAAATCCCATTTCTATTCTCCAATGAAATCTTTACATTATTATAAATATGTCTACAAGAAATAGAGGGGTAAGAGAATGCAGTACTAGAAAACATGAGACCAATCCTTGTGGTCTTCATTCAGACAACATTCCCCTTAGGGTTAACTGAGTGTGATCAGCATGATTTTTCACACAGCTGGTATTTTATAATTCATTCCCTGAAAGATGCTAATTTTGTATTCCACCCTTGCGGCCATTGCCACCTTTATAGTTTTGCAACAGTTACATTCAAGCGACCTCTTGAAAAGCCAGTATTTGATTTATATTGGTTTTACCAGCATTCAAAATTATCTGAATTCTCTTATGGAGATATTCTGCCCATATTCCTATTGCTATAGATCTGCCTTTAACTGTAATACAGGCAGTCCTACCATGACTTCACCAAAAAGGCTCCCTTAAGAATTGAGGGGAAAGTAGAACTGAAAATAGTAAGGGATTCTCAAGAAGGGGTTCAAAGAAACAGCAATGTTTTTAGGTTCCGCAGAAAGCTCCAAAGTCAGGGCAGAGGAATCCAGATTTTTAGTGACTATTAGATAACCTATATGATGCCACTGCCAAAAGGACCTGCCAGTGCCTAGCACAAGCTGGCAACAGCCAACCAAGCAGAATCAGTTGGACTGTGTCAGTCCCAGGTCCCAGTGGGATCATCCACCTTCAAGGCTCCTAAGGAACCTGAGATGTCAAACTCAGCAGCCCCCATCAGACAGAGCTACCATGGAAGACACAGGTAATAATACACTTTTAGATACAGTCACTGCTTTCCTACATTTCAACCACAACAGCCATAGGTGAAGGCAATCTGGCAGCCAGAGGACTGAAAGTAGCTTGAAAGATTCAGCCTTTATCTTCATTTGTGATGAAACAGCATACAATGCGTTCATCCCTACTAGCAGCTACAGCATCCACAATAAGAGTGCAATGGGCAGTGTAAGGGAACAGTGGCCTTGTGGAGATGAGCAGAAAAGTGAACCAGATAGTCCAATGTCATCTAGACAAATTCAAAAAGGAAACCAATTTGCCAACTTAGTTTAATCATGTTTTCACTACTAAATGACATGCCATACATTGTCTAATTCAATTCCTGCAGTTTATTTTGAGGGTAAAAGGTGGTTTCAGCACATAACAACAAAGTATTCAGTTACAAAAGTCAAATTTTTTCTTTCTTTGAAATTTAGCTCATGACTTTCACAAGTTACAAGTTCCTGACTGGAACAACAATCCCCAGTCTAACTATAGTTGTTGGAAAATATTAGGATCAGATATGCTGAATCATAAGATAAGAGGTGACACAGAGTATTAGGAAACACAATACTATTTCAAAGTTCCTACATTCATTTTAGTCTTGCATCCACTATGCAAGCCCTGAACTACTGAGCAATGTGGTTTTGGCATTTGCTGAACTTGGCCATGTTTACAGCCAGTGTTTACATAGGCTAGTTTACAATGCCAACATCTCACCTTGCATCACTTTTACAAGTGCTCACAAGAATTTCCAGTGAATCTGAACAGCTTCTACCACTGAAATTATATTCCCTTCTCTTTTACTTATTTTCTTCTTCCCCTGGGATATGACTAGCTTATGGTGAAAACTTTAAAGAAAAAAACCAACCTGCCACCCAAAAGACTCTTACCAATCTTTCCTTTGCTCACCTTGTATTCTCAGGTTTTTGTTACAATATTCCAAGGCAGAGAAAAGGAAACCTGAATATTTGACACAATAACTGTGCCTGAATTAATAAACATTATGTAAATGGATGTAACCTGAGAAACATAAAATTGATATATATAACAATCTAGATAAACAGCTCAGTTAACATTCACATCAACAAGTAAAATGTAAGCGAATCCTGCCATAAATTCATACAACCATATTCAGAAGTCAGTGATTTATGCCAATACATAAATCAGACAAATTCATAAACTGCAGGCACAAGAACACGATCTACCCAAAACGTGTCAAGAAAGCATTTAGACTGTAATTTAGACATTCATTTCTCATGCAATGCTCTTGCTGAGATTGGGATGGGGTGCTATTTTGAACTTTATAACATTGTTCACAAAAATCATCAGATTGTGTCACGAGCTGCAAAGGGGTCTCTGCTAATGGACTAGTTCAGCACCCAGGAAGAAGCATAAGGCTCAGTGTCGCAAGCAAGAACCTGCTAGAGGAGGTCTCCTCTTCCTTTCTCTGACATACTTGCTTGCTTTGATTAATCAATAAGGCTGTCATTTTCCCCCCATTTTTCTCCCCTTCTACAGACAAGCATGATGTTTTGTTTGAAAACCTACAAAACTCAACGCAAATAGTCCTATATCAATTCCATGGTATGGAGAGTATATGACTATGTACCCATTGCCTGAGCATGAAAAATCAGGGATCAGGGCTTTACTATTTCCAGAAATTAATTTAAGCAAACGTTACAATCTGAATCAACTGTTAAGTTTCTTGTGAAATTAATAGCTGCCGTACATGTCAGTAAGACCAAAGATATGGTGACAGAAGAACTTGTCACATTATTAAAGATAAGAAAATGGCTTCTGGTAAAGTCAAAAGCCTCCTGACTACCACTTATTGCTCAATGCACTGTATTACATGTATTTTCTGAATCTAAGCCCTCATTGCCTTGTCCACAGTGCACCTTGCTATTGTCCTACTTGCTAGATAAGCAGACGTTTACTGATGATATTAGAGTTTTGATGCAATACTGTAAAAAAAAAAAACCACAAAGGAAATCCCACTCTACTAAACACGTAAAACAGCACATAAAACCATGGATTAAAATATCTAATATTGCTAAATTGCTCATTTTATATGAAAACATCCAGAGTTTCTGTTTTCAATAATGCCATAGGTGCAAGGAAGATACAAACACATAATGTTAGTTACATCAAAAAGACAGAAACACACAAATTTTTGGCTGGTGCTCAAAACTGCAGGAAGACATTTGAAAACAAAACCGATGTGTGCCCTACAGAATCAAAATTCCTAAAACAGACTGAACAGTGAGCTTTTTTTACTATTACCGTTACATTTGCTATTTCCAAACCAGTCTCAGGATTTTTTGGAGTTCAATCCATGATTGTAGAAATATTTTTTAATGACAGTACAACAAAACACTGGTTTCAGTGTTCAATACTTGGTTTATAAAACATTCTAAAAATGAGACATGTTTTTGATACAGACTGGTTCAGCCTTCCTATTCTTCCACCAATCCTCCAGCAGATCCTTGTCTCATTACATGTCCACCTGACACTTGAAAAAGCATCACATGCTATCTTAGAATCATAGAATAGTTTGGGTTGGAAGGGACATTTAAAGGTCATCTAGTCCGACCCCCCCTGCAATGAGCAGGGACATTTTCAACTAGGTCAGGTTGCTCAGAGCCCCATCCAACCTGACCTTGAATGTTTCCAGGGATGGGGCATCTACCACCTCTCTGGGCAACCTGTTCCAGTGTTTCACCACCCTCATCGTAAAAAATTTCTTCCTTATATCTAGTCTAAACCTACCCTCTTTTAGTTTAAAACCACCACCCCTTGTCCTATCGCAACAGGACCTGCTAAAAAGTATAGTATGACCGAGATTAACTCCTCATGAACCAGTACCTCATGTAGGCTGTTCTGCACTCTACCTTCAAAGAGCCTCCCTACTTCTTCCTCTTGCTGCATTGAGAATAGACACTTGGAGTCCCACTCCATCCTATACTAGACTACCATGCAGCAGATTATTTTTGTATCCCTGTTATATCCTCTCCAATAGGAATATACATACGTGTGTGTGTGTGTCTTCACATGGTTGTTCGCATGCGTGAGCATGCTGGTGGTGGAATTTAAAAACCAGACTTCATTTCTATATCAGCATTCACTCAGTAGTTGAATGGTTATGTCACAAGTAACAGAAAATTTAATATATAGCATGGTAGCTATGGAATAGGCAAAAATGAGTCTGCTATCAATAGATGAAAATATTTATTATGAGTCATGGGCTTCTTGATAAGATTCAATAGTTTATAAGATTCAATAACAAGAGAAAGTGCAGTTGACTGGAGTCTTGCACTTTCAACAGAAATGATGCCACAGAAATTCAAGGAGCAATGAATTACACAACTATAAAAAAGCATGTTTGGGCAACAGGAAGACAAAGAAGAATGAAAGGCTGCTTCCAAATTTTACAATAAAAATAACTAGACTGCAAAGAGTTTTCAAGGTAGAGTGCTTCACCTTTTCCTCAGAAGGTTATTTATTGGCATTTATTGTTGCATCAAACTACTGAAGCAGGAAAGAAGTTATAGCTCTAAACAGTTTTTATTGCCACAGACTGCATACCTTTTATTTTGCATTGCACATTAAAAGGGATATGAAACAAAGGAGAAAAAATAACTAGCACTGCTTAACCTCCCAATTATTCCCATTTATTAAAATAACAATGGCATAGTACCACTCCAGAGGAGTTTTCTGCACTCACCAGTGAGGACTGTACCAGTAAGCAGCCAATAATCAGACTGTACAAATATAGAGCTATTTTGCTCAAAAAGCCTGCTATCCTGGCCCCCTGGTCTAAGCAGACGCATTAGGTATTGATGCCTTGAACTCAATCAAAACATTCTACTTTATGGAAGCAATTAATATGCTCCAAAACCAAATGAAAACTTGGGAAAACAATAATTAAAAAAAAAAAATAAAAAGACTTAAAAGGAAGACCAATATAGTCCAGTGGAATTTAGGGCTTATAAAACTGCAGGGATCATGGAAGTACATTCTGGCTTTCTTTCCCAGCACAACAGAAATTGAAAAGAAAAAAATTACACCTCCTGCCAATCAAACTCATGAAATCCTTTTTCCAGATTTTTTGAGATAAAAAATACACCATTAAATATTTTTTATACTTCCTTTGGTAGATTTTTATCCATAGGCCAGCTCTCTCATTTATTCCTAGAAGCTTAGTACGAAAAAATCTCCTCACTGGGAGTTAAGAACTTCCCGTTATTTTCAGAAACAGTAGTTCATACTCTAATGTTTCAGTCATTTTTTACCTAAAACTTGAACAGTGGCTTCTGTAATTCGATGATTTCCGGTGCTTCCCTGATTGCTTAGTGGCCTGGTAGATAATTCAGCTGAAATGACAGTGTCCTTTGCTCATTCAATCTTTTTTGTTTTACTTAAAAGAACCTTTTTGGTGAGGATCACAGGCTGAACTTCAAGCATTTTGAAGAAAACAGACAAAGGAGGAAAGCAAGGGAAAGGGCGAGTTTCAGAGCAATGGAGATTTGCCACTGCCAGTCACTACCTACAAGAGAAGCACCTGTGGTCATGGAAATATGTCTTCCAAGCTCCCTAGCCCTCTGGATCTTTCAACTTTACTGTCTCCATTACTACTGCCTAGAGAAATAGCATACAAATATCTACCAGACAGATCCTCCTTTGACCAGCAATTGGATCAAGGAGATTTATGTACTTCATTAACAGATGCTCCATAGGGTACAGCTCTACAAAAAAAAATCACAACCACAGAGAAACAAATTATTGAAATACCTGAAAAACTCTCTGTTCATCTACTTGAAAAAAGGACAAGTTTCAAAACAAGGCAGCTAGTGAAATAAAAGTAAGCCAATTCAAGGAAAAAAAACCCAACCTGATTGTTGTGACTCATACCCATTTCATGTTGTTTTCATAGATTCTCCCACTTCCCCATCTTCCTCTTTGGAAGAAATTAAAAACAATCCAAAATTCATTATTGAAGGCACTAAGATTAATTTCAAAGAATTTGCTACTAAAAGCCCAGTACCCTGTTTGAAGAATTTTGGCCCGTACCTGCTATCATATCAAGGCATATTTACATTAGAGTAATAAAGGCTGAACTTGTGTAAATGAGCAAAACTGGATAGCTCGCATACAAACAAGGTTTTGCAGCTAACATACATTTGGTGTATTTCAACAATAAACTTAATTTCAGCAAATGGATTTTAACACAGACTTTTAAATAGGGGCAGTCAATTCCATTCTTCCATTTACTGTGGTGAATCCACACTTGTTTCAGTAGCAATGCCCTGAGTTTCATTCAGTATTTCAAAGGCATTGCATCCTGTATATGCACCGTTTTTTCTTTTCCAAACTTTACTACTCAGTACAGGGTACATTTGCTCATTCAAGGTAGTACAATGCCAAAGAAAGATTTAGCTATTCTTTTAGTGCTGTCTGCAAACACCACTATAAAATACTACTGTAAAAGAAGTGGTGTATTAGATTACTTAAATCGTGAATGGTTAAAAGAAAAGAGCAGTAAAATATTAGTACAAAGCCATAGCCATGTAAAATATAGCCCAAGGGATAGAAAGGCTTCTGAGACTGCAGTATAACCTCCACAGATTAAGAGCAATGAAATTATTTCACAACCTAGATAACTCTTTTAACTTGAGGATATGATAATGCTTGAGAAAAATGTATTTTAGTGAAATATCAACATACATTTCTGTGAGGATCTTATCCTTCTTTCTGTCCTATTCCCCCCTTGCACGTCCTGTAGTCCCTTAAATAGTTTCTGTCCATGCCAGGCTCCACCGGTACCCAAACAAGCCATCTTACAAGAACTGCCTGACAAATGTAATGATAAAAACTACACTGCACATATCTGTCTGGGGCAACCTGTAGGTACTAGGTTACTGCAGATGTCTCCAAACTATCTTAGCTACAAGTCATTGCTAAAAGAGGCAAAGACTTGACACTCTAAGTCATAAGTCTAGTCTTGATGAGGATGTGTCAACCCTTAATCACAGATTAATTTATTCAAAGTAAATGACTATATAGAAGTAAAAGTGCATAAAAATAGCATATAAGATATGTGTTACAATACAACAAACAAATGCTAGTAGAAGAACTAAACCTTTCGTTTATCTTCCTCAATTTCCTCATACAATAGGGGAAAACTACAATGACATACTTCATCTTGAGAGCTATTTTGAGAACTGTTCAGATTTGTAAAGTTTGAGTTGAAACACTGGATAAATGCAAAGGAATTTTTACATCAACTACAAACATACACATACTTTTATACATAGACATATAAGTGAGATGACTGAAGATATTTTTGTAACCTTTAAGGCTGGCAACATCTTTCTTTATACAGGAAGCAATTTAAGACAACATAAAGTTTATTAAAAACAAAACAGTTTTCTCCTTAAGACTAATAGTTTGGTCTACAAAATTCAGAACATCTTCAGGGGAAATTACACACATATGTATATGTATACTTAAATGGATATTCATTCTTTTTGGCAAATGATCACTAACAGACATACTGTGCAATATAACTGGATTGTATTTCTGAAAATACGTGATTCTTTTACATGTTTCTCAGCAGCTCACAACTCTTGAATGTTACTGATGGATCTCAGCAAAAAAGATTATTAAGAACTCCTATGCTATTGCAGGGACAGCTAAAGCATTTTTCAAACATAGAATCCTGGATTAAAGCTCACAAACAGAATGGACACTTCCATGCCATGCTGATTAATAACACTTCTGGTAGTACACAAAACACTCCAGTGAAAGGAATTGCTGCATCTTCTATTTTTTCTTCTTTCTCTCCTCCAAACTTGACTCATACTTAACAGGAAAGAATAGCACATCATCACAGCTCTTCATGCCAGCACCAATTCAATATGAAGAACCTGAAGCATTTCTGCTAACATATAAGGTTGCTTAAAGTCAAATTTCAATTGACAAAAGTGTCACTTTATAACAGAAAATACGAATTTTGAAACTTCCATCTGTCAGCCTAAGATCCAAAGCTCCCAGGTTTGCTCGAATTTGCAGGACTTCCAAGCTTCCAGCACAGAAAGTCACCAGGGCTCTGGACTGACAATGGGTGATCAAGAAAACTCTGATATTTTGAAAACCTTGTGAAAGACTAAGGTCTTAGATATCACAGCATTATGTTTAAGTCATCATAAGCTTGATGAAATACACATTTTTATAACTCTTCATTTCTTTTGGTTTTTTTTTTTAAAGCTAGTGAAACTACTGGGATCTGCAACAAATTGAGCTGGAATTCAAAGCTGAAGTACAGCATGAGGATCAGTTAAAAACAATAAGCCAGTAGGAGTTTAATATCAAATTAAAAACATGTGCAGCAGGATAGTAAAATACTATATAATATTCCTGAACACAGTGCAATACTTTGCTTTGACATAATTCCTAATAAAACACAGAACACACTAGTGTATTTCTGCCATCTGTAGAATAGGATGAATAAAATACAAAGGTCATTTGATAAAGAAATGATTTAGGAATACAAGAAATATTTCAGAGTTCTTAATTATATTTTGACAACTCTTTGTACATCTCATAATGGAACCACAGTACTAGGCTTGCAATTGCTTTTTGTACTCATATGTACTCTGTTAAGTTAAGCTAAGCAATGCTATACCAAATTAAAGCTTACAAGTAATTTTTGCTTCACAGTTCTTCACTTGCTGTTAGAAGATCTACTATGCCTCGGTGACAGCTGCAACTTCTAGATAAATAGGTGGAATGCTAATGTGTGATTCCCCATAACATTTATGCTAGCATATGTAATGAGTGAATCAGACCTTAATGTTTATTTTATTAAAACAAAACCAATTCTTTTCAGAAATTAATGATGCCAACATGAAGAAAAGTTGGTAACACCCTACAAATAGAAAGCTGTCCTTCATGTTTTCTTTTAGAGTTTTATACATTAGTTTTATATATTTTTTTTATTCTAGGACTTGATTTTTCAGAGTAACCGTACCATAAATTGTCACTATGTGAACTATGAAATGAGGGGATTAACTTCTAAAAGTTTTGGGCCAAACAACTTAAATTGTTCCAAGAACCCATCTTCCAAGCTTTCTTCATCTATTGCATACACCTACTCTGGAGGGAGATCTTCAGGTTTAGTAAAAGAAGCCACCTTCATAACAAAAGAACTTATTTTATGAGGGCATCCAGAGCTGACATTACCTTGCATGAAGAGCCCTTTCTACAGAATTCTGCACAATGACGTATTGGGTTTACATGCCAAGGTTTTGGTAGTGGGGGGGCTACAGGGGTGGCTTCTGTGAGAAGCTGCTAGAAGTTTCCCCTATGTCCCATAGAGCCAATGCCAGCCAGCTCCAAGATGGACCTGCCACTGGCCAAGGCCAAGCCCATCAGCGATGGGCACCATCAGCCCATCAGGTGGTAGTGTCTCTGTGATAACTTATTTAAGAAGGGAAAAAAAGTTGCTGCGGCACAGAAACTGCAGCTGGAGAGAGTGAGAACATGTAAGAGAAACAACCCTGCAGACCCCAAGGTCAGTAAAGAAGGAGGGGGAGGAGGTGCTCCAGGCACCAGAGCAGAGATTCCCCTGCAGCCCGTGGGGAAGACCATGGTGAGGCAGGCTGTCCCCCTGCAGCCCATGGAGGTCCACAGTGGAGCAGATATCCACCTGCAGCCCAGGGAGGACCCCACGCTGGAGCAGGTGGATGCCTGAAGGAGGCTGTGACCCCACGGGAAGCCCACGCTGGAGCAGGCTCCTGGCAGGACCTGCAGACCCGTGGAGAGAGGAGCTCACGCTGGAGCAGGTTTTCTAGCAGGACTTGTGACCCCATGGGAGACCCACACTGGAGCAGTCTGTGCCTGAAGGACTGCACCCCGTAGAAGGGACCAACGCTGGAGCAGTTCGTGAAGGACTGCAGCCTGTGGGAAGGACTGACATCAGAGAAGTTCGTGGAAGACTGTCTCCCATGGGAGGGACCCCACGGTGGAGCAGGGGAAGAATGAGGAGCCCTCCCCCTGAGGAGGAAGGAGCGGCAGAGACCACGTGTGATGAACTGACTGTAACCCCCATTCCCCGTCCCCCTGCGCCGCTGGGGTGGGGGTAGGTAGAGAATTTGGGAGTGAAGCTGTGCCCAGGAAGAAGGGAGGGGTGGGGGGAAGGTGTTTTAAGATTTGGTTTTATTTCTCATTATCCTACTCTGGTTTGGCAATAAATTAAGTTAATTTTCTCCAATTTGAGTCTATTTTGCCCATGATGTTAATTGGTTGAGTGATCTCTCCCTCTCCTTATCTCGACCCATGAGCCCTTTGTTATATTTTCTCTCCCCTGCGCCGCTGAGGTGGGGAGTGAGAGAGTGGCTGCGTGGTGCTTAGCTGCTGGCTGGGGTTTAACCATGACAAATGAATATTCTTATTTTTGTGTTTGTAGAAAATGAAAACCTAGATTGAACTGGTAATTGTTAAATTAACAGATTTCAAATCTGATATTTTTCTGAATCAGGTAAGAAAGTCAGAAACAAATTACCAGTTCCAGGAAATGCTGTTGAACATTTGAACATCTTGCTATTTCAGCACAAGATTTCCAGAATAGTTACTGAAATTGTAACTCAAAAGCATGCCTATCAGAGGAGGTAAAAGAACACAGTAGCAGAGGTGAGGAAGGAGTCTGGCCTCTGCTTTGGGCATCTGACATTAGATGAACAGAGGTCTAACAAGTCTGATTATCCCCAACTAAGTTCGCTTGGCAGGGTACTGTAGGGAAGTCATTAATCTGCCATTAGAGGCTCCTTCGCAAATCCTGGCAAAAGGCTGAGAAAAGACAAGTAAAAAAAACATGTTGGAAGCAGAGCACAATATCGAATGCTACAAGAAGTTTGCTTGTTTACACCTGGAACTTACTCCCCTCAGCCTTTTTAAATTATGTGTGGTGCTTCCTTAGTCTTGGTACAGCTGATAGGCCAGCACAATTTGCCCCTATATCTCCAATTCCATGCTTTCTTCTTCACAAAGCAAAGAATTCTCTTATTTGCACTAATGCCATCTGCTTAGCTGAACAAGCATTTAATATTCACAGCTCTCCCGGTTTACACATGTACATAAGTCTACCAGAGGAAACTGAAGTGTTTTATATTTTAAAAGTGCTTATTGTTATTCTCAATTCCTTTTAACAAAATTAACTTATGCTTTATTACATATAAAGCTGAGAAAGCAACATACTTTAAAACAATTAAATACATTAAAACCTTCTGGGAAGATACATTTCTTGCATCTGTTGTGTCGTAAAGATTTATGTACACATCAGAGAGTAAACATGAAGTTTTGAACATGATTTCTCCTCCTATATTCTCTGATGTGGTTCAGTTTGGCAACTAACATAAAATGAAAAGCCATGATAATGGCATTTGTTTCTTCATGTTCACAAGTCAATATGGGCTGAGCGTTTCCTAAAAAATTGCACCATTTCAATAGTGTTTAGGAGTTCGTCTACAGCTTTAGAAAGGAAGGAGAATGGTAAGCAAATGGTAAAACTCTGCCTGCTAAATACATATGAAACTTAGTACAAGCTTGTTTATCTAGGCGATGCCCTCAGTTAAGATTAATTTCTGATCTCAAAATTGATAGTAGATTGTTATTAACAGCAATGGGATCAAGTATTTGGCCTTGTTATTGGTACAGATGCAAGTAAGAAACAGACTTTTACATACCGTGTTTGGCTGTCTTCCTATGTCTACCTGGCCATTAGATGAGACTATTTTTTAAAAAACACTACATTAATCTGTTTCTACTGCTGTATATAAGCCCAAACTCTCAGGCTAAGCCTAATCTTATTTTCATTTATACAGGTATAACTAATTAGTTTGGACTTGGTAACAGTAGTTGGGAGGAAATGTGTGGTGTGCACATGAAAACTTAAAAACTACAAATGTTTTAAACTCACTTTGGAAGAATTTTTTTCAAAAGACAAATAAACCTGTTATTTATTCTCTTTCAGTTCTTGTCCTTCTTTACCAAAGCCTAACAAACTGTTCATTCCCTTTTAAAAATATATTTCCTCCTTAACTTACAGTACCTGCTTTGACATGACGTTGAGGTTTTGTATTCCACACCCACTGACATCAGTAATACCTAGGGCAGAACATGGGAAATGCAGTAGCTCTTTCTACTGTTTACATGTTAGTGAAGATGCTTCAGAAGAAACAAAAAACTGAACCCAAATCTTTAGGTGCAAAATGATATTTGGCTCCCTTTAAATGAAAGATCACAGTAATAGAATGAATGCCCCTATGAATTTACACCAAATTCTAACTCATATTCTGATTTCTAGCTAAGTAATCACAGTTTCACATAGGGAATTAAGAAGAAACTAAAACACACTAAAGTTATTGAAGGAATTTCATAACCTACGCTGAAATAATGGCCTGATGGCATCCTGAAAAAGTGCGGGGACACACACACAAGTATATAAAACAAAGAGAACATCATTCCATATTTGCCTAGAAAACAAAAATTTGAGCGACTGTACCTGTTCTTTGTTAACAAACTAATTTGTTGAAGTTTGACAGCAAAATCTGACCTGCAACTCTTAACTCAAAAGCAGACTAGCATTTGCATATTCAAAATGAGTCATACAATCCTTCAGCAGGATCAGAAGTTTACAAAGGAGCTTAGGGTATCAGCTGCTAGAAGGAGAAACACCCCACAAGATGATTCTCTAGAGTGTGAACAGCTGATGGCCTGGATACAACCAGTGGGCTTCTCTCAGGAGCAACAGTTTTACTGCATTGTGTATCTCAAGGTGATGAACTCTTTCTCCAGCCTCACGCTGATTCTGTCCTTCAAAAGCGTACTTGTGCCTCCTTCCCCCACTCTCTGTACAAGTAGAGAGACTCGAGGCATTCCTAGAGGCACACTGCTGGGAACAAGGAACGTGGAGCTTACACCTCAATTTATGGTGATCAGAACAAAAGAAGCATTCAACTCTAAGGCTGTGACAGGTAGAGACTTTGCAGCATTAGTCAATAGGACGTATTATGCACCTTGCCCATCGCTTAAAAAGCCATCAAAACACATACATGATCACTTGACCTTATCAACTGCCCCAGTACTGAATGGCATGTGCTAACTGAGAGGAATATTTAACAGGTCTTGGAATGCAGATGGCTATCCTAACTACCGAACTGAAAGGGAAACTCAGCAGGACTTAAAACATTTTCTTTACACAACCCCTTTCCCATCCTTCCTGCTGTCAGATACTCAACTCTTTCCTAAGGTCTAGGATTCTCCTTACCATCACAGTGTTCTCTAGGAAGTGATAAACAAACCTCTTCCATACACTGCTGCCATCCACACCAGCTCAAAACTATGGCCTATGTCCTGCTGGCTATTTCTCTCAGTCCTTGACAAAAAGCAGAAAACTAAAAGTTAAAATGGTTCCCACCAGCTCTGTTGACAGCCAAAGCCAGTAATAGCCTGTCCAACCATGAATCAGAATCTCTGCCATCAGAAATTAAAAATAGTCCAGTCACATACCCTGAAGCTTGACGGTAAAAAAGACACACACATACATTTGTCACCAGAATTGCTATGGTAACCCTTTGTCATGCACACAACACTGCAAAATTTCAGACTGAAATAACACTGCTTCCACAGACATTTTACATACAGGAAAACAAGAATCTCATGAAAACAAGTATCAATCATTAGTATTTTGTCCATTTCTAATGCAGATTTGAATGCCTGCCAAAGAGAAGGAAGAAGCATCTGTGGGGCTGCTATATCTCAAAGTCCCACACAGAGAGTGATCATGTATGCTGACATAAGAGAAAAAGTATGTTGCACTACAGATAGGCCAGGGAGAGGATATTGCCGCAAAGGAGAACAGTTGACTGACTGAGACAAAGTCACACTGAAACAGCACCCGGCCCAACGTTTACAGTCATTAATGGTTTTAGTTCAGTTTAGGATTTCATAAAGGATCATTTTCTTTTCCTTCACCCGAATACTAAATGCTCTTTTTTACAATATTTATATGAACTTTACTTCTAAACAACAAAAAAAGTTAAAAATAACAAGCCTTCTCTTTACCCAGATAGTACATTCGTTATGGAATTAGCTTTAGACTAGAAGCTAAAGTCTGTTCTTTGACAAACATGAATACTTCCATTATTTTAAACAGGATGTGTATGGGCAGAATTTGGTTGTATAGATTTGTTGGGAAAATAAACCTTTCTGGTACAAGTTAATCTAAATACATATTTACATTCTAAACAAGAAAAAAGCAGGTATTCTTTGGGGTCACTCAAAAGCCAGAATTTAAGTTTCAGCAAAAATATTAAAAATTTTATTACTTGCTCTTCTATAAAGAAACTCAGTTTACATGGTATTTGAAAAAGCTTTCTTTTTAACAGAAAACTAAAATTATAAGAAGATACTTTATTTTTTTAAAGGTTATGCTAGAAATCCTTTAGCTATTGATTATTGATTTACCTTTCAGAGATACAATAGAACCACGAGATTTTTCTGAAAAAATGCTTGTGGGTTGTAATAAAGCTTTCTTTTACTTAAAACAGGAAAATATGAAGCAAAATTCTCTTTTGCAGTGTATTTTTGAAGAAAAGAAGCAGTAAAAATTCAAAGATAAAAAGATAGGAGGTGTTACTGATCTGTTATGAATTTATATTTGTACCCAGTAACTATGTACGTGTTGTGTGAATTCAGTGTGTACTTTTTGAAAATTATAGCAAAAAAGAATAGGTGCTAATAAAACACTGAGTGTAAAAAGGATTAGAATTTATCTTTTCTCTTAGTGTGGACTTACATGGCTATGACATCAAAAACTTTCTTTTGTCAGCATAGTAATTCTCTTTGAAGGTAGGAATCCTTTACTTACTAACCAAACCGACCAATACTTTGCATTTCAGATTTCTCATGGACAGTTAAGACTGAGGAAATTACTGACAACCACGGGTGGCTGAAATTTCTGCAGTTTTTTAATGAGAAACTGCGGGGGTTTGACTTATTTTATCTGTATGTGAACAGATTCTGTTTGCTATTGATACTTTAAAAACAGTTTTAAAAATTCTTGAGATTTTCAACCACAGTTTTCTACATTTTAAAAATGCTGTCTCATGAAGTTATCTGGATCTGGGTTTCAGTTTAAGGGGAAAGACATCTAAATGTATAGCCTACATGTAGTTGCCTAAGACATGTAGATGTCAACATAGGCTAGAAAGCAATTCAGCAGAATGGTTATTCGATTAAGTAGCTGCCTATAATCAGAATCTGTAATTAAGAGGCACGAATGTGTGCAAGTAGTGTCATGTGAGAGGTTCCCTAGGTATCCAAGACAGCTGCCCATGACTGACAGATACAACAATGGCCCAACACAGACTCCAGCCATTGTACATGCAACAGCCAGAGGCTAGGCTGGAGACCCTGGATCATCTCATGCAGCAACAAACACCTGTATGCAGGCAATGTAATTGAGCCCTAGGAGTTTACAAGGAGATGAAGAGGTCTCTAGGTGCACTGAGTATTGACTCAGCCTTCACTGACTACAAGGAGTGCTTACACACCTCACACGTCAACACCTACACACAAGCTTCTAGGTTTAGGCATCCTGATCTAAAGCTGAATTCTCCTCTGACTGTCTCATGCCATTATGGCTTCCTCACCAGTGCCCTTGCAAGAATTATTCCTGGACTCAAATCCGCCAGTCAAAATGACTGAGTACATACATATCCTGCTGCCACAATAATAGCATCTTGAGCTGGAAAGGAGAAAAAGACAGTATTAAGAGAAATGGTGTTGCTCAGAACAATAGCAATGGCACAGAGATGAGCATTTCCACTGGGAGGAGCTACTGAAGTTAGGATGCAAGAATTCTCATCCTAAGTCTTGTGGGTCCTAGTACCTTGTACTTGTTTTCTGTACAATCATTCAGGGCACAGAGTAGTTAATAAAATTTGGGAGGGCATTTTTAGAGGGTTTTTCCTATGGTTTGCACCCCACTTCTCTTAACAATCGTGACAAGATTTGTCTGCCTTTCTGCCCTTGAAACAGCACTGCATGCTGCCATCTCCATTGTGGTTCTTTGCCTACAGATACCTCAGGGCATTTCATGTAGAGATATGAGCTCCAAAGACTGAGAAGCTGTTTACGAGCATTAAGCAAGAGACACTCTCCAAGCAACTGAAATGTGGAAGGTGGGGGTCCAAACCCAGAGGGAAAAGACACGGGTGGCAGCACAAGTCATCGTCAACTGGAGGGCAGCCCACAGGCTCCAGTAACAGCCTCAGGTCCTCAACAGAGTTTGTTCAGAGCAAGACTGCCACACAGAATTACAATCTCTCTCTTCATTGACCCCCAGCAGCACAGAGGCTGAAGATACCTCTCTGTGTAGGCCACACATCAAGAGCTTACCGTGAAAAGTGCTATAGGGAGTGGTCATTTCCAATATCACACGGACTACTTAGATAAGACTATTAAATGGAGCCTGGCACTGCAAGGATACTAGGCATTCAAACTGAGTGGGATGAGGGTTTATAACGCAAACTGTCTTTCAACAGAAAACGATGATTAGAAACAAGAAAATCTGAGAAAAATGCTTGCTTCCCATAAAGAAAATCTTAACTTAAAAAAATTCAGTCGATAAGGCTGTAAAGCTTTGACTTTCAATTATGATTCTGAAATATAAAAGGCTGCCACAGAAATCCTGGTTCAGGCAACTCACTTGTGCTAAGATGGTCCCACAGACTAGAGTTCCATAATGCATCTTACGTGTGCAAAAAGGTAGCGTTTTTAAACTGATTTCACTAAGTTTGGCTTTGGTATTCACTTTTCTTTTTCCTATTTCCTTGCTCTTCCACATTTCTATATCACTCTCACTCAACATTTAATTTTTGCTACACCTAATGTTTCCTTTCTGCTGTTCTATTTCTACTTCAGAACTGAAGTTCAACTCTAGATTACCACATCTTCAGTTACAGCTCACAAGACAAAGTTCTACTATTCTTAAATAAAGCAGAACTAATTCAAAGCAGTGTATGTAATTAATCAAAACAGCTAGCAGTGCAATATTTAAAATAACTGAGGACTGCCTGGATTATTGCAACATTATTAGCATGTGATTAATAAGCAGTTGAAGTATAACATTTGCTACACATTTGCTAAGTTATTTTATCTTGCTTTAAAGTTAGGTGGCAAAGTTTCAAGCCATAGTTAGGAGATTTGCTTTATTCAGTATTACGTTGTTAACCCCACCATCTGGTCAAACAGCTGAGGGAACTCAACCATATGGGGGAGCCCATCTTTCTCTCTTGGGAAATATTTGCCTTACAGAATTATGCAATGGTTACCAGTTTCTAGCTTTATTACAGTAAGATTTAAAAAAAAAAAAAAATCAAAATACTCTGTAGAAAACCTGAGTTTGGTGGGCCCTGTATTTAGCTTTAACTTATGCAGGAAAATAAGATGGCACTTACTTGAGGACCAGGCTGACCCTGAAAAACAAGAAAAAGATAAGGTTATGGTAAATTAAGACAAGGATTAACTCCTTAAATAGTAGCAAATAGTTACAGCACTCTCTAATGAGGACATAACAAAAAATCCAGTAAGTGTATTGAAGTCAGAGTCTGACTCTTAAGTCTATATTGAATTTTAATGTTTTAATTCAAACTGATGAACTTTCTTGCAATTAACTGATTCCAGAAATAAATTACAATAACACATCATTGAACCTGCATTTGAGAAACTTCATACTTTAGATAGTCAGAACAATTTAGAAATGATAGAAAGACCTAATTTAATCATTCTCAAGTGAGAAAGAATCCACAGATGCTGAGCTAATTTAGAACTAGGTATTGCGTGCTTTTTCTCTATTATGGCTTGCCCCCATGTTTCAAGGAGGTGCTAATTACCGCCTATTGAACAAACAAAGTCTAAAAACTGGAGGAGCATATTGCTGGGCAAACAATAGTCTTCTTGCCATTGCTGCAAGCACCACAGTTTTAAGCAAGTATAAACCAATATTAAAACCAGCAAGTCAGCAGTAGATTAACTCTTGTCAGTCAGCCCAAGAGGTAGCTGATACATTTCCTCTCCCTTATTTATCAACATCACCTTTGGACCACCCCTGGACAAATGGAGAGGCATCCTTTGCACACCAAGGAGTTGTATGTATCTCTTGCTGCTGCAAGCTCTTACAGACCAGACTTCCTATCACTAAGGTCCCTAGCCTAGGAAAGCCAGTGAAAGTCATCAGTTATTCTAGCCTACTCATTACAAATTATCTGCATGAAGCGGAATTATATTACAAAACAGTATAGTAGCTGTGACTATGAGCTACAATCACCCAGACAATCAGCTCACACTGTAAGACAGAAACAAATATTCATATATTTCTCCCTATAAAGAGAGAACTTCTTAAACTTCTAGCTTAGCTTCTAGGGTTTTATGACACTTCAGTAACATTTCAGCTGAACTAAAACTACATTTCCTTTAGTTGAAGGAAACTGAGCATGGAGACTTCTTAAAAGTCTTATAAAAACTCTCCACTTCAGCTAGAAGATACTGCTACAGAGACTCAAAACTTTTCCATCTGATCATCAGGAAACACTTTTTTGCTGTGAGGGTAACCAAGCACTGGCACAGGTTGCCCAGGGAGATTGTGGAGTCTCCATCCTTGGAGATGTTCAAAAGCCGTCTGGACATGATCCTGGGTAACCTGCTCTAGATGGCTCTGCTTAAGCAGGGGGGTTAGACCAGATGACCTCCAGAGGTGCCTTCCAAATTCAACCATTCTGCAATTCTGTGTGATTTTAAAGAGGGTAGGGGAAGCATTTCAACTGGGAACTATCATCTACGAGAAAAGCAGCTGAAGAAAAATGCTTTTTTTAGTAACTAGTAAGATTTTTTGTGCTAAATTAAAAACCAGGAAAATATATTTTAATTGACATGCAAGTTTTTAAAGTTTTTTTTTTTAAATGTAAGAAATATTAGAAATAACGTTACGAGGAATCATGGTAAAATACAGAATTATTGTAGCTATCTAATCCTTACACTGAAGGCAGCCTAAAGCATTCCCTGTTGTAGATGCTGCAGTTTTGTATTAGCTTCTTAAAACAGCACTGCACTTACAGAGGTTTTCAGACAAAAAAAATACTGGCTGAGGTTTGCCAGTTCTAATATGAAGTAAAGTTTTCGGAACTGGTCAGTTCTATGAAGTTACACATCACACTGAGTTAATGAATACAATTGGGACTGCTCAGCACTCAGCCTTTACCTCAATCTTCCCATCACAGCAGGTTTTAAGCTATTATATGCTATACCTGATCCTAATTCCTAATCAGGAATTGCTTACTAATGCAGTATTGGGCAGCCTGTACAATAAATTTGTATAAATTAACTAAACTGAGACCTATGCATGCAGACTTTTATATATAAACTGACAATGCATTTGTCTCACAAGTATATCTAAAGTTTCGATGCATTTTGACCAAATCGTTAAAGACTGTCTCCAAGATATATATACTTAAAAAAAAAATCTTAAATGAAAGTCTGAAATTACCAAAACATTTCAACAAATGTTGATTTAAAGCAGTAGAAAGCAAATAAAGAGAATATATATATACTTAAACAAAAAGATTTGAAAACTGACACCTTTTTCTTCAATCTAACTTAGACATATAGGCTACTAAGTGTCCACATGGTACGTACTATATATATAAGTGACATACACACATAACACAAATATACCCTGAACTGAATGTCAGGGATGGAATCCTACTCCCATGAAAGTGTTTTCTACATTCAGTCTCAACAGCATTACCAGTTTGCCTTTTTGTTATTGTGCATTTATAATTAGTCTTTTATCATGTCTGCAAAACAGAGAGAGGAAAGCTGGAAACTGAATTTTTATAGGACAATTGTTTTTCATGGTAACACAGAACTCCATGAGATAATGGGGAATGTAATAGTTGCATTACTCTTAGTTTATATATGCTGCCAATATTGCAATTATCCTGCATTTAACTGTAAATGCAGATGCCGAATACAAAAGTACTCATAGCAGGATTTTTTTATCCTGTTGGCTATGAGCTCCTTGAACATGGAAGGAACATTGCATTAGTGAAGGTAATTATTTTCAGTTTTTTTCAGTTGTTCCCAAGCCTTCAATATGTTTGTATGCTCTTAGATACTCCTTGCCCTACTAGCTACTGCAGTTACAGTATAATTTTCTCTTCTCAGTAATGATCCTGTAAGTGACACTAACCAGAGGATGCGGCAAACGCTATATTATGGAATTCATCAGCTCTGCTTACAAAGGTACAGGTAGAAAGAGGCATCACAATACTGACCTTTTTTATTGTAAAGGGTCATTGTCACTCAACAATTCAAAGCGTGGGAGACGAAATAGGGGCAGTTCATTTTGCCTTCTCTCATTTTTGTATGTTGTGAAAGGGTCAGGAATAAAGCCCTGTGAGTTAATTTTGTGTTCATTAAAAAAACCCTCTAACATGAATACAATGTGATATGATAACTCATTTGAGCAAGGTCAGTCTCAATTAATATGCTTGTGTTCCCAAAAGGGCTCCAAGATTGCTGAAATCACTCTGGCTCGTTGCTGTGTAAATTGTTCCCAGTGCATGTTACTTGTGGATTAAAAGGTTTTAGCTGGAGGTATTCCTCTAAATTTTAGATAACAAACAGGGTGAAAATACTCTTCAAGACTGAAAAATCAACATTACTCCGATTTTTTTCTAATCTCTTTATTCAAATGTGTTACATACTGTAAAAGTGATTCATTGATTGTATCTACCAACTGACTGCTGTTCTTTGCATGCATCTACAGATCAGTCCCAACACCAATAACTGATCAGGCGTATTTTAGTGGCTGCTACTTTGACCCTCTGTACCATTGTTCATGTACTTGATTATCCACTACTGATCACTGCTTTTTTTTTTTTTTAATTTATTTTTTAAATCTACATTACTACAGTGGGTATAGCTACATAATATTTCACGGTTTCAGCAAAATCTTCAGAACAATTTTCCCTTCTATATTCCTATTTACTGACTTCGTACATTGTTTTGCAGGAAAGAAAGGGGGTCCTTTGGCAGCCTATTCTAATTACTATGATGGAAGGTCTTCTATGGTTGATAGTTAATCCCTTCCTAGGAATTTAATCTAATATTAGCAGCTGATAGGTAAATGATACTAAAGGAAAAAAAAAACCCATGGTGTAGCCAGGTCTAGCTGAAGTCAGTAGGTAAGCTATCAATCTGATAAAAGAGGAGATTAAAGAAAAAAGCCTATTGACCAGAAGCTGCAAACATTGCAGAAAAGTTACTTAACAGTAGAAAGAGATCTCAAGGAGCACAGGAAAAAGTCTTAAGAGAAGAAAATGGAAGCTGACACTGCAAGTTAACAAGTTGAGCTTGCAAAGGAAATGGGGCCTGTAGCAAATGAAAAGACAGAAAAGATGTATTCAGGCTATCAGAGAAAAGAGCTGTCCTGGAAAAAGAGGAAGAGAGAGGGAGCAAAAAAAGTAGCATGAGAAAGTGCAGAAACTGAATTTTCACACCTTTTGCATGATTTTAATCTTTAAAGAGCTGGGAACAATAACTTCCAGGTTCATACATCCAAATATGTAGATATACAAATATATACACAAATATAAATATATCTACAAATGCATTGTATAAAAGTAAAGGTTATTTCTAACTTAATTCAAGTAGCATCTCCCTAAAGAATATCTGGGATAGCCCACAAATGCATTTAAAATGAGACATGGGGCTGTTCAGATCTAATCAGCCAACGAAATCCATGCAGAGAAATTAAAACACAAAAACGAAGAACCTGTGGAAAAAGGAAACCAGCAAGAGTCGCAGATATGTGGTCAGAAATAATATCCTGCTGTTTGAAAGGCACCACCAAACTACCCTTGTGGAGCGTTCCCTGGACAGAGCACCCAAGCAGGGACATCTGCCTTCCGATCTAATCCAGATGGAAAATGATAAGGAAACAGGAGCAGCATGGCTGACCTCCATTTCCTTGGATAGACACAAAAGACTGAAGTGGCTTTTTGGCACTCTGTTAAAAATCTATGCTATTGAGGTTGAAACAAGTTATGCCAAAGGAAGCCAATATGTGATTAATATACATTTCAGCATGACTAATTAAAAAAGCAAAGAGGGAATATGTGCAAGACCTAAATTACACTGGTTTTGAACAAATCACCTACCAGCTTTCCATCCATACCAATCGGACCCTGGGATAATCAAAAGTCAAAACAAAATGGAACAGTTAAATCAGAGGAACACTGAAGATGAGGAAAAATATACAGACTTGGGGAATACTGTGGGCTTTAGGAGATGAATAACTATGTCAGCAGTTAAATGTAATACTTTAAAGATATTTTGAGAGTGAAGGCACAGAAAAGAAACAACAAAAGAAACAGACCTAAGACAGATCTAATAAAAACAGCGTGGTGGGAAGTAGCCAGGCAATAGTTGGTGTTTAACAAAAGACAGGTTCAACATGCAATGAAGGAACTGTTAGTTTGGCAAATCACAGTGGCACAACATAACCAAACATATGAAATAACGCATCTGGCTTGTGTATTTTTCTTTATGTAACTGAGAAAACAGAATAAGTAGCCTCTTTACTGAATGCTCTTATCACATGGTTGCAAGATGAAAAGAGCAAACACTTAAAATCTCGTAACTAATCTGAATTTAAATTGACATTATAATAATGATGGCTAATAAGAAACGTCAGCTCATGCGGTTCACTGAGGTACTAAGGATTTCTGCCTATACTTTGGCCAAGAAGTCCTGTGCCTTATTTCGCTTTCTTTTTTTTTTCCTTTGAGAAACATGGAATTATCCTTGCTGATACTTTACAAGTTACTTATTTCCTTCAGAGTCCAGAGGTTGAGTCCAGTTATAAGGATGCAAATTCTAGAAAGGATTTAATGTGGATGTACACTGTTGTAATTCAGTAACTGGTTCCATTTCAACTGCATGTTTAGGTGATCAGAGGAAAGAAGAGAGCTAGAGAAAGTTGGATTAATTTTAAATTTTATGATTAATTGCTATGTCTTCTGACAAATGAACAGTCAAGTCACCTTTCACTGACAATGGAATAAGAGCAGGCAGGGACGTTGTTTCTGCCATTTAATTCCTCTTTTAGACTGAAACTGTGAGCTGTCAGGTCTTTGCCCCATGCGAAAGGGACACTGGAGACACATGTCTGCTGGAGAGAAGTTTTCTCTTAAATGCTGGCACCACAGCCAGACTTTCCCCCTGGAGCTTCACAGGCACTCTCTCAAGACTGTCTTCCCTAAGCATACGGCCCCTTAGGACCGATTGCTCACACTGCTTGATTTGGATCACTGTTGCTGAGAGGACAGCACATAACGTATTTGCTGGTTTTGTGTTGATCCATTTTATCTTTGCTGCTTTTAACCCCTTTCTGAGCACTACTTCGGCTTGTGAGCAAAACTCAAAGTGTAATAGTTCAGTCTTAAGCAAGTCTGCAGCGGTTCTGCTGATCCCTTCACCCAGGAGTGCGTATTCCTACCGTCTGCACTATTACTAATAGGTACTATAGCCATATGAATGAGTCAGTTCAACTAGCTATCAAGAAGGTAATAAACACTATGAAAAAGTGATGCCAAACCAATCTAGTGAGTTCCCTAGCTATCTGCCCTCTCCCAGCCTAGATCATGGACCCTGCCAAAAATTCCAGACATACTTAGTATGAAAGAGGACATCAGTTGGATGTACATCTTGTGAAACTCATGATTTTTGGTACATTGTTGGCTAAGAAGCCTGTGCACTAACCTACTTGTCAGATCCAATAACAAGTTACTGTGTCTGGAAAGCCCTACAGGAATAAACCCCCTTACCTCTCTTTCCCTCCAGCTCTTACTGTGGTTTCCTCTCACACCATGAGTAGATGACATGCTGAGAGTGTAAAGCGAGTCACCGGCATCTTGGTTATCTGCATGACCACTACCTTTTTTATGTGCTGATATCCTGGGAAAGTTTGTGACTGTTGGGATGACCTACAATATCTTTCAAATGTTATCTCTGAACGGTTCTTCCCTGGTATCCAATAAAGAAAGCAACACTTTCCAGTGCATTGACAGTTTTTATTATTAAGCTTCTTCAGTGCCTCTTGATCCCATACATGCAGCACACACTAATTTTTTCTTAGTTATTTATCAGATTTCTAAATATGGTACTATGCACTCCAAAAATCAAGGCAAGTCTGCAAATTATTAGCTTTCCCAGATTTTTCTAGCACTGTACTACAGGATATTTATCTAGTAATATTTACACACACAGTCTGTTGCAGGTGCAAAAACGAAGGCTGAGCTGAACCTTGGCTATGAATACATTTACTTCTAGAAAGCCAACTACAGATATTACCAGTTAAATCAACAGTAAGGTCATGGTAAGTATATGAAGTTCCCCAGAGGGCTGTGTGGGCCAGCAGCTAAATTTAACTGTTTGGTCTGCTGCAAGCTTAGCCCAAAAGATTTAATTAGTCTTACGATGAATGAATACAGAAAAGAATTATGCAAGTATTTGTAGAAGGAAAATTCATTATGGGGTGAAATCGTTGGCTTAGAGGGACCAGCCAACAGCTCTTGCAGCTTATCAGTGCTTGTATTTTGCACATAAGCACTGTTTTCAGGGAATGTTTCTTTATCATAGAAGAAAAATACTGTTTATGCTCCCTTACAATGATAGGTATTTTATCTACTGTTAAATTTTTTCCTGCTCTTTATCCATGCTACATAGCTCCTGCACTTGAATTAAAGGATGGCATGTAGCATCTTGAAGAGTCTCAGTAAAGAAGAATTAGAAATTCCGAGTAGGCTGAAGAGAAGCACCTGCTTGCAATGGAAAATAATTGGAATTTCCCCCATGATTCTGTTTTTATCAGGACTATTTGGTCTAAAGTCTAGGAAAGTCTTCTGGGATTTGCTTTATAGAATAGGAGAAGAAAGAGAAATTTGCTTGAGACATACTGCCCTACAGGATAAAAAAAAATTATCTCTGAAGATAAGAGGTCATCACTGTGAAAATGAATAATATTTTTTCATTATAAAAACCTAAATCTTTAACAGCAAAGCATGGTAATTTCCTTCTTTCCCCAATTACTTCTTTCTAGTGTTGCAAAGAGAGAGAAAATGCTTTTCAAAAATTGAAGCAATCAGAATTTCCACAGCTGATGCAGGCTGGGTGAGAAAGATGAGCCGAAATAGTACATAAGGCTACTTCAGGATGCACTGAGAAAAATCCTATATATGACAATATTTATTGAAATTCATTACATGATTGCACCGGAAGTCTCACAGAATACTCAAAGACATTTTCATTCGTTTTGAAAGAAAGACTTTAAACTATAGTCTGTCTTTGACTTAAACTTTATTGTCTCCAGAGCTGTGCACTACATAGTTCAAACTACTTTCTGCTTTGTTCTCTAAAAAACTGCTACTACAGATTAGCAAGTAATTTTTTACAAGTACCAAATACATGGTCTTCTATAACACAATCCCTATAAAACATTTTAGAAAACCAGACAAGGCAATGCATCATGAAAGAGAAGGGGATGAGTAGGTTTATACAACAGACATGTACACTAACTATTTGTTTGTTTATTGCAGATACTACAGATGGTATTGAAAATGTTTCTTCTGGACTGTGCATTTGCTTTCTAGGTTTCCGCTACCATTTTTAAATGTATGCTATTACTGGCTATTTATTTATGGTACTACATACTCTTTTTTCCAAGATCCTCAAAAGCAAAGATGTTTGTACGGTAGATTTTTTTCCAAATAATACCCAACTATTTACTTAGCACTAACTACCCATCAGATAACTGTAACATAGACAGACACAACAGATGGGAGGAAGGGGAATATGAGCGCCATTTCGGTCTGGTTTTGTGAAAAGTAGCTTCCACTCCTTCAAGAATACTGTAAATATAATGTTTCTCAAAGAAAGATATTTTTAGTCAGATTTTGAACACTACACAAAATCAGTTGTTTTCCATTTAAGCAGTATCTTTTTACATACGGGTTACTCTGGAGGTAAATATTTTAAGAATTTTAGGGGTTGTTGTTAGAAATTGTATATGTAAGCAAATGCATCAGAAACCTTTAGAGTGTTCCTATCAAAAAGAGAGCCAGTATTATTATTTTAGGAAGCTTTAATGCAATATTCATTTCTTCAGAAAATTCTGAGTGAAAAGTGAAGATAAGAAAAGATACCACATGTTGAAATCTATGTGATAAAGGAATCTTCCACAGGAAGGAAAAGAAGAAGATATGGATTATCTTCTTACTCTTAACTTCTCCACTTATCCTTCAGTGATCCTTTTCATTTAAGGAATACTCACCAGAATACTGAGTTGTGAACAAGGAGATACATATAAACAGAAAACAGACATAATTTCTTCTTTATAAACTGCAGACCACCTTCTGTCTAAAGGATTTTTTGGGGGTTTTTGTTTTTAAATAAAATGGATTGGCCTACTTTAAGAGTGCATAATTTTGGTAGGTTTATATTAATTGGAAACATACAGAGAAATGTATTTGTTGCAAACACATTCTCTGTGGAAAGAATGAGGAAAAATTTTGACACTGCAAATTACTCCAGTTTTAGTTTTGTGTATAAATAAATTACAAGCAGGCCAATTATCATCTCCAAATGCATAATGATTTCTCAAACTTTGATGACTCACTGTTTTTCCTGATTATTCAGTGTGGAATCAAGTATTTTGGAAAAAATTCTCTCTCCCAATGCAGACCATAAGTGTCTGAAATGCTCTGCATACAGAAAATTAATACAAAACCTTCTGCATCTCAGAGAGAGACATGAATACAGAAAACTTAACAGAGCCCCAGTAACACTTTGCTAGATCGTGTTTCAATTTACTGGAACTTCCTACCACAAATAAGTGGCTGAGCTTATTTCAATATTTCTGATGGCCAGTGTTGGCCCAACAAATAAAGCTAGTGAGACATAACAATGCCATAGCTGAAGTTGGCCAGCATACAAGTATTTTCTGGACTCAGTTCGTAGTGCACTGAATTAAAAGTGAGTTTTCACATCGACTTTAGTAAGAGTGTGATGTGGCACTCAGCTGTCAAAAAAAAAAAAAAAGATAGATAATCACATTTTAAGGTATCTCCCAGTAATTTTTAAAAAAATCTTTTAGATCACACTTTTAGCAGTTTGAAGATAAACTAATTTAAACTATCACAGCAGCATTTCAGAATTCAGAAACTCTTATCCTGGTAAAATTATGTGACTAAATTATACCACATTTCTAAACAATCTACAGTAAGCACGATTGTTAAAATTGTTACTTGCAGCTGCCTGAAAACCTCTTATGTCAATACGTATACAACAGGAAATTCAGAAGAAAGCAGGAATCTAGCTTTACAGCAGCTGTATGAGCTGCATGCCAGTTACTATGTCAGACCGAGTTTAAAAATACCTATGTGGAGGGAAAAAAAAAAAAGGAAAATCTGTCTCAAGCAGCAGGTTTGCAGATCATCCCCACCAAGTTCAGGTAAGGTGAAAGATGACACATTGCCTTTTCAAATCACGTATTTTAGTTCAAGATTGATAGACGTTAAAAAACCCACAACTGTCAGGTTTCCTCATCATGATACCTTTAAAATGATGGATCTCCATGCCTGTCTTTCTCTCCTTTGGTTAATTACAGGTATATCAAGGCTGACTTCAATTAAATGTAAGATAGTATTCCTAGCAAGGATATATAATTCCTAGCAAGTCTGATGAGATTTCTTTTTAGTGAAGTTTTGTTTTAGAGCTTATGTGGGCAATGAGTATGATAAGCTTATCAGCTAGCTAAATTTCTCCTACCGATGAAACATTATTGGTTCTTTTTGATTGGAATGTGATTGCTGTTAAGAACAATGTGAGCGAACAGCCCAGGTACACAAGTCACTTGCTCCAAGCCTGGGAGAAAAAAAGTGCACTAAATCAACGTGCAACAAGTCTCTCTGGCCAGCGATTGGGACATTACTAAAAAAATCCCAAATAATCCAGATCATTTGGGCTGGAGAAAACTTTACTGTGAGAAGAATGAACTACAAGAGTACAAGAAAGATGAGCTGAACCTGCTGTCTAAAACCCTTTTACCACAAAAAGGAAAATTACTGACAAAGACAAATGAAGCACTACAGGACTCTTTCAAAGAAGTCCATTTCAGAATTTCCTGAATTCTTCCCCCAAGCAGTTCATATTAGTTACTACCTGAGACATAAAACTCACCTAGATGGATCATCACCTGGAGACTGCAAAGTAAGTATAAATGTATTCCGAGGTAGGAATTTAAAGTTTTAAATGAAGTTTTTTCAAAAACCAACAGAATTCACAGCACTGTTAGGCTGCCTGATCTTCTTGACCAGCAACTTGCAGATCCCGTCTGAACTGCTAGAGACTTTATTTGATTCACCCTTCAGAAACATCTTGCTTCTCCTAGACTCATTCAAAACACTGATGCAAAATTAAGCATTCAAGATTTGAATACACCTTCCCCAATCACCACACTGTTTTTATTTCAATGGAAAAACTACATTCAGTTAAAAAAAGGGAAGGGGAAGCGGAAGGGGAAGGGAGTGCATTCTTAAGCCCTTAATAGCCTCTTCCTGTAATTCCAGAAATTTCTCATTTGGTTGCAAGCCAGGTATTAACTCTCTCATCAAAAGCTCCTACAAAATTGCCTTTATGAAGCCAATAAGGATCTCAAAGCATACCCTGGAAGCATAGAAGAGACTCAGATAAAACCTGGAGAATGAAGAATAGCAGCACCATGATTAAGGCTCCACAGTGCACCTCCATCAGCCAGAAAAGCTACACCATGCGTAGACTAGGCTCTCAGCATTGAGACTTCAGTTCATGAGCATAAAGGTAATTAGAAGTTGTTCCAATTTATATTTTAAACCACCTGTCAAGTGTAGTGCCTTTAGTACAGAGAAATATGCAGCATGCACATGTAAAGCAGTAAGAGCAATAAGCCAATGCTAATAGTAAGCTGCCAAGCAGAGCTGGCAGGAATCTTACATGTATTTTGCTGTTCTTGTTACAGAAAAGAAAATGTTTGCATTTTTTTATACTTTTTAGTTTCTTTGTATTTCAAGAAACAAATGGGTATGCGACCTGAAGCTATGAATTTCATGAAGTGGCTCTGGTGTCCATATTAGCCTAAATTAGATGATGGAAATCATCAATAACAGAACAAGATGGAAGATGAGGGACAGTTTTCAAGACTCAAAAAAACCCCCAGAAATGCCAGGTACAGTCTCTAAAAATTTCCTTGGAGCAACGTCACTCCAGATCACAAGACTCGTAACTGGGAGCCCTACATGCAGTCTGAATACTCTAATAGCTCCTTTGCAATTATAAGGTGGATTAGTTATGTTTAGAAGTAAGCAATTTAGAGAAATAAAAATTGTTCAGAGTTTGGCTATTCAGAGAGTGGCTGAACTATGAAAAAAAGTGCTGCATATGGGAACAATAAGGGAGTACAAAGAGTTCTATGCAAGAAAAATTATAGTCACAGCTTTTCAAAAGCATATTTCACAGCTGAAAAATAATTGCTGAGATACTTTTTATTTTTATAGTTTATGCAGAAAATCTGACAGGCAGTTTCTTGTGGTGCAGATGCATTTTTGAGTATCTGAGCACTATGACTGCTCTTCCTGCTCAAATATATATGTAAAAATAACAGGAGAAAGAGCTGGGTAGATCTAAGTTGGAACGAACTCTTCTAAAAGACTATAGGCAGACATCCTTCTATTTATCAATGCCAACATTGCGCACATCGTAAATATATAGGAAAAAAGGGCCAAGTATGACTGTGAACCCCAAACTGTGAAGCACCTTTGTTGTTTTCATACATCAGGCTAGCAAGGAGATTATTTCCAGACAGACACTGTTTTTCTCCTTGTAGCCTATACATCTCACCAGCATCTGCAACATTTGTATAGTCATATCTGTATGACAAATTATTGCAAAGGGAAACTACTGTTGACCCCAGAAAGAGTTAAGAGCAACATAGTTCAAGCTATAGTAAAGAATGGAGTCATGCAGACTCTATTTTGTTTTGGTTCATTTTAAACAGATTATTTACCACTGACTAACATTGTTTACTGTAGACCAAAACTCCAAATATGAAACATCTAACTGATACTCAGATACTTCTTCAGGAGTTGAAAAAAAAAAAAACCAATTGTAAAATGAACCTGCCTCATCTTGGCAAATCATACATGGTACAGTGACTTGAGAAACAGCACACTGTAACTGCCTGCTGTTAAAAAATGAACTGTATTGAAATTGGGATCTTAAAGGGCTTACCCCCATATGCTTCACCCATCCATAAAAACAGTCTTGTGAAGGGTTGCAGAACTACGTGTTTCCATAAAAATACTTCATTACGCTACTGAATTCCAGCAAAGCTTAAGTACTTGAACACAGGGAACATACACACAGACCAGAGAGAAATCTCCTACATTCTACCTAAAAGTTCTCGTTTCTCCTGAAGAAATTGAAACTCCTGTATCCGTAAATAGAAAGCACATGGCTAATTCATCAACGCCAACATCACTGTGTGAATATATTTGATGTGGTTGGTGCCATGTTGATGAGAAAACAATAAACTGTGAAAAATATCACTTCTCAAAAATTAGCTGGCTAGCATTCAGCAGGTAATAGATTGTTGTAACAGCTGTGGCATGATGACTTTGATGAATTAGATTTTTGTTCTCCTGGAATAATTCTGAAGAATCTGTCTCCTCACACCACCATGGAAGTGAATCCATTTGCTCACTGAAGCCCTACTAAAGAACAATCTTTCCTGTTACCTGTGTTTTGATGGCTTTACAGAATATGAAGAAAATCCATTTCACTTCTTTCAGTCAATATCTTTTTTGGTTTCTACAGATCTTCTCTTTTCAGGGGGAATGAGGTCCATTAAGGAAAAATAAAAATACAGTCCTTCGGTAAATAACACAGTACCATAGAAACTAACTTTCAGAGGCCAATTTTTGACCTTCCCTCAGTGGAACCATCAGCTTTGGCAGATTAGCAAAACTCAAGAGCAGGTATGTAAATTGATTTTTACTGACCATCACGCTCTTTTATCTGCCTATAGAGGCACATATTTTGAATGGGGCTCCCAGGGAATTAAGAAAAAAATACAGCTGCCGTAGAGATACTTCCCTTTTGACTTACAACAAAGGAGATCAGTCAGAGTGGATACATCTCCATAAAAGAGGAGAAGAGAACAGTTACAAAGGGTTTAAAAGAGAACAAAACTAAAAGCCAAGGTACTGAAGTGTTTATAAATAAATGCGTAGATAAAAACCCCAATCTCTTTTGACTATCATGTGGTCAAAGAAAGCTTTGAAGAATTCCAGGATAACCAAAAAGCCAATGTTCATACCTAGTCCTAGTCCTTAAATGCAGTATTTCCATCTGGGATACAACATAAGAAAAAAACTTGTGCAGATGCACTGCGTTAAACTCCAAAGCAAGTGCTTTCAGCTATGTGCTGCCATATGTGCTCAAATACTGGAATATAAAATTCTGCACATGCAAGCCCATTCAGACACTTCTGTCATGTATCTACCAGATATAAAAGGCACAAATATACATGCAGCTAGTTTAAAGACACTACTGTTGTCTTAAACACATGATAACCTAAATAATTCGTTAAAAGTTGATGGTGCTGCATACAACTCTGTCCCCTCCAAAATTACTTTGAACCAGTAAATTCTCAAAAAGCATAAATCATGATGGAAAAACTATATGAAGCACACTTAAAAAGATTACTTCATTCCAGGAAACAAAGCAGAATTCAGGGATGCACTACAATATTTCTCATTCTTTCTTTCTGAAGTGTTTCCCCATACAGTTTTTAATGAGGTACCACCTGTTCTATTTCCCCAATTTAACAGGAAAAGAGGGATGTAGCAATGAAAGAATTTGTATTTTAAGAAAGGATTATTTCTAGTCCTTGAAGAAAAATTTTCACATAAATCTTGCTATGATCAGTACCAAAACTTGGTTTCCAGAAGCAACATCTACTACTGTGACTATGAAAACAAAATCATTAAGCATGTAATAACAAAGTTTATAAATCACATAAAGTGCTCGGACAGGCATACAGCATCTTCACTTGCAAGTCTGTGCTTTTACTAGTTAAATTATTTTAACCGGGGAGCTGAAAGCTACCCCGTTTACTGCCTTAATGTCCTGTCCCACCGACCTCAGACCTCAGATCTAATGGCCTTTCAAGCAAAACACTGGACACTGTAATTTAAACATTTGGAAGTTCATGAGAAGGTTGGAAGTAGCTGATTGACCTATTCACAAGAGTGTGGAGGATGAGGAAGAGGAGCAAGAAGAGAAGCTGCATGTTCTTTATTGTAAGTCCAGGTATAACTTGTGCCTGGAAGATGACAATGAATAGTGCCTGGATAGGAGATAATGTTTGAGATAGGATAACCTTTCTATTGGTGCCACTATTTTTATAAGACATTATTGGGAAAACTTAAGAACTTTCTGCTTTTCAATATGTCACTAAGAGCAAGCATCAAAGGGGTTGAAGAGGGGGTAAAAAATGCTGAGCCTTACATAAAAAAAAAAAAAAAAGAAAAGAAAAAAAGTGTTATCAGAAGTAAGAAAGTGCTTTAAAGAGTGTAGCTGCAACACCATATTGGCTGCCAAAAGATTTGAGGGACCTAGAAACTGTATTGCTGGGTAAGGAAATGGAGCAAAAGACAGAAGAGGAAGGAGGAAGAAAAGAAACTCAGTCAATAATGAGTCAATACAATAAAGCAGCCATGAAGGGGAAAGCCTGGAGCCATATGTTCACCAGCTAGATGGAGTAGCTAAAGGGAATTTTGGGTTGCTCAGAACTGGCTCGACAGAGGCTACTGAGAGGATGCTGGAAGAATCGTGTCATTTTAATTCAGAGCCTCAGCAGCAATGCTGCTTCAAACTGCTTCTGCAGTTCTTTCTTTTTTTGTAGGTGAAAGGACATACACAGGCCCAACTTCCAAACAACTTCTCCTGACAATCCTTTTTCTTTTATGGCAAATTCTATTTATGCATTTTTGAAATTTATGCGAAAAGAAGCAGAATTTCTTTCGTGGTGGTGGTGGTGGGTTTTTTTACATTGGAGAACAAAAGCACATCTCCACAAAATCTTCCTATTGAGTGGGTGCCTGTTTTCCCCCTCAAGCTATTTAGGAAAAGCTACTAAGTTTCTCCGTACTCATATATCTGCTTTTTGAAGCTTGCCTATCTAGAAACAAATTCAGAGATTTTTCTACTTTGATTCCGAAATCCCCTTTTAACTCCAAGTAGAGACAGTGTCTCACTGCACAGTCAGAAAAGAAGTCTTTCCTTCTTCCTTGACAACGGCTGCACAAACAGAAACAAGCAAACTCAACCAACAAAACATTTAACCAAGGAAACAAAAGTTACTGAAATCAGATCGACCTACAGTACAGAACATGGGCTACCCCCCCAGCCAAGAAAACCTGCAAATCCAAATATTTCATACCTGTGCCTTTCTGAGCCATGCTCCAGCAAATCATACACTCCTTTCACCCGTTTTTTTAATTTCAGTCGAATTATCCAAGTTAAACTGAAGTTCACCAGAGCTTAACAGGTGAATCCAAAGACAGAATATAGTACAGTGAAACAGCATTTAAAATCCTAAAGCATTTACCAATCTCATTAGTTCATTTAATCTCAAAATCTCTAGATTATTCTTTTGAGTTTTGTGGATCCACACATGAATATATCAAAATAAAACATTTTCATTACTTTCTTCTGACATATCTGGTTTTCAAGATTATAAAAGAATTTTTGCAGAAGCTGGTGACAGCATGAAGAACAAAAATGTATTTCTTTGCATTCCCATCTAGGGAGAAACAATTTGTATGTGATGGCAATACCAGATTACACTTTACATACCCTAAGGGCAGAGACCTAAAATGAAAGATCTCCTATCATATGCAGAGTAGATTAAAAAAAATCACGATAATTGATCCATGCAGCTGGAAGTGGAAATGTTGAGGTCATTTTCTCTTCAGAGACTGACTAATCAGTCGGACTACCTGAACGAAAACCACAGGCCTCACTCAGGAGTATTCCTATTAAAAAAGAGGAACCTACACTTGCACTTTCTTAATGACTAGGAATGCACATACTATGTTACGCATGACAAAAGTCACTGAACTGCTGTATGTTACTCTTGGTACTTTTGGAGCACTTTCTTTCAACCTTCACTCTCAGCTATGGAAAACTGTACTATTACTAACATCACCCTCTGAAACTAACTGCAAGTGGCAAACTAAGATCATTCCAACAGCTGGAGCCCAAAAACTCAGTATACGTGTCTAATACTACTGAACTAAAATATGAATTTGAATGGAAACCTTGAACTCCACTACAGTGATGCAACTTCTGTTTCACAAAAATCTGTGCACTGAGAAATAAAGAACTTCCTTAGCACAATTTGTCTCCTAATTTTTTCTCCACATAGGTCCCAATTCCACATTGCCCTCTCATAGTAAGCAGTACTTATTTGGGGGACTGCTTGTCTGAGTAAATGTTGTTCAATATGAAGAAAAGTAGAAGAATCTACCCTTACCTTTGCTCATCTTAGTTGCAATTGATCTGGTAAAATAAGGCACTGTTACAGAAAGAATAGTGTAACTTTAACAATTTCCAAATTTTTCCTGGTTTTACTTCACTTGCTAAGAATTCCAGACTTCCAAGCAGAAGCAAAGAGCAGGTTTTTTTTATAAGAATATCATGTAGCAGCAAGAAACTGATTTCTACATTAAAAACTTAATATTCTTTTCAACTGATGAGTGCTCATTTGCATGATTGCTTTTCATCCTGCTCCTTTTGTGAGGCAAAGCAGCAAAGGGTTAAATTCCTCTCATTTATACTGGGAATAGCTACCATGAACATGTACAAAATAATCCAAAAAGAATTCTTAACTCAATGGTCCTCTGCTAGATTATCAGGACTGTGCAGATCTCAATATTAACAAAAATAATAAATGTTAATTGCTTTACCTTAAGCCAAAGGGGGGGGGGGGGGGGGGGGAAAGAACCATTTTGAGGGTGATTTATGATCTGTATCCTACACAGTCACGGAAAAAACTTCCAATTGACATTCCACACTGCTTGTATAAATCTTTCCTACCAGACAAGTATGTTTGCTTTCAGAAACTGCTTTAACTAATCTTGATTTCGATATGCACACACGTAGCTCAGAAAACAAAAACAAGGGCAGTCCAAACAACACCTTAGTATTGATTCCTTGTGATGCAAGAGGCAAGATGTACACTAAATGTGCCCATCCCAAAGATCCCCAGGAATGGAGAAAATGTACTTTAAGGCTTTGTTCTACCAGCTAATTTCTGGTATTAAAAAAGAAACCCCAAAACATAGAGCTGAGAACCTTATTAGCTGAACAAACGCTAGCCAAATAATTTCTGATGTAATTACCGGATGATGCTAAGCAGTGTGAGGCCCACTACAGGCGTACGAAATAACTTTTTGATTCCCAGTGGGGAAAAAGTTCCTCATTCAGCTTTGTAAGAAGAACCAATTCAGGTGCCCATCTGCTCCAGATGTTCCTCTCCTCATACCACCTCTCTCATAAACGGGAACTGAACACTGATTGCAGGGGGAAGCAAGCGAGCAAACAGCCTTCGAGAAAACACTTCCACCGTGCACTTTCTGGAAATCACAGAATCCAACCACCTACTCTAGCGATTTAGGAACAAGTTTCTTCAATGAAATTCCAAACCCCTTGACCTCAGCTAGAATCAACAATGCATTTAAACTCCCACATAGGAATATTCATCTGGGAGCTGTATGGGTAGTGATGTTTGACATATCTTTCAGCTATATCATAAGTCCAGACGAAAAATCCAGCGTGAAAGAAAATGATGCATCATGTTTGCAACCCTCCTTCAAGGTGAAGGAATTGATGACTGAAGAATTCTTATAGGATGGTTTGGGATTTCCCTTCCCATTTGTGACAGATATAAATAGTAATTAAATACAAGGTTTCTACTGTAAGTGATTTAACATTTTCTTTGAATCCCAAAACTTCTTGTGAGAAAGTGACAGTTCAGGCAAATTGTAAGAGACATTTTTAACTATCACTGGTTACTCACTACATCCATGTGCAATTGTCAAACACAAATTGAGAAATGAGGCCTAGAATTACAATTCCTTTGGAACGCAAAATTTTGCTCGGAGGTAGTTTGTTTCATAAATAAAGTTATTACTGTTACACTGGAGAGTTACAGTGTGCGTTGTGTGGAAATGACTGGGAAATTTCAAGTGGCATGCCCAACAAAAGGAAAGTATGCATGATCTTAGGTGCAGTTCGAGCATTAATTATGTCTGCCAAAGCATAAATGTTAAAATCATAACTACAGCCTTCTGCATGCCACCTGCTTAGCTGCCAATCTGAACTCAGTAGAGTAACCTAGAGAAACCAGAAATTTATGTATACTGTCAAATAAATGACAAACTGGCTTAATTCCTTTCTCTACCTATACATGCTTTATTATGAAAGAGAAGAGGGTAATTTTTAAAGCTGCAGAGGAAAATACTGCAAAAAGACATTTAATTGTTAAATTACACCTGTCCAATCTATCTGCCATCAGCTAGAATTCTGTGTTTGTCTGATAGATATATGGAGTTGTATCATTTTGAACTGTCAGCTGTGAATCTAAACTACATTGATTCACACTAGCCCACAGTATCCTAGCATTATGTGCTCAGTTCTCACCACACACTGACATCTAGAAATTGCCATGCAGAGATGTGGATTTGACAATACGGGAGTTGTCTGTCCATGCATCTGAGATGGAAATTGCTAGTTTAAAGAAGGTCTTGGCAGATCCAGCATATGGTAACAATTGTCCATATTACTAATGATACATCGAGGTTATCTATTATAATGTTGGTTTATTATTCTACTAGTTTTCTACATCCTTATTTGTAATCGAAAATGGACTAAAGTAACTTAGAAAGTTTAATGAGTTTAAACCAGAACATACTATGTAGGGAGGCATTTATTGCAGCACAAGTAATTTTCTTAAGTCACCATGTGAAGTTTCTACTTTAGCTTATCTATGGCAATTTCTTTTTATAATTGCAAGTGAGGAAAAGGGTAGAAATATCTTTTTGTATTGCTGGCTTTTGCAGATGAGGCAGGTGTTTCTTCACTATCAGTGTCACCGATATGGAACAGCTTGGGGCACACTGAGCATACTCCAGGGAGTTGCAGAAATAAACACTGCCTTCTCTTACTTATGCACTCATCGTTACATGAACGTAACAGATGAAAGGATTCAGTCCATGGTTCATTCAAAATGGCAAATGGCTTATAAGAAGCTAATAAACATGTTCTGATGTGTAGCTTCAATTGTCATCTGTGACACAAAACCAATAGCAACTGTAAGCTTAAGAAGTCTCAAAGTTTTCTCTTTGAGTCAACTTCTGTGATTATCTTCAATAACTACAAAAAATTGGCATACAAAGAAATTAAACTGAAGAATTGTATTACATATTATTTATAGATCTGAAGGTCATAAAACCATTATCGTATTAACGTGACTGACATCATTGCAAAGGCCACAATTATTACTTAGACAGCCATGGGAATTTAGAGTCTCTCCCACAATTTTTAAGAAAAACTGGAAGTTTATTTGCTGAGTATGTCCTCAGCTACAGTATTTTTCTAAAAAATTACCACATTCTCACAGCCTTCCTCCGGTTCTCATGGCACAGAAATACTACAGTTAATCTGCTTAGCAGCAAGTGTGTGTTGCATCTCTTTAAATTGAACCATGTATCTGGGAACAGTGTAACTGTTGAGGATTCTGGTATTGTATTATTGAGAAATTCTGATACACTATGTCCTGACTGTTAGGAAGATTTTTGAGGTGGCACTGAAGTTTTCTAGAAAGAAACAGTTCAACACAACTTGCCTCTATAGGCCTATTAACCAATACTACAGGATGGCAACAGCTGCAAGCAAGAAAGGTGTAACTCACTTTTTTTTTACAGAGTGGACTTTATCTCCTAGTTATCAGAATATTAACTGCCGGAATGCAATTTTTGATACTGCAGTTAAAAACTGCAATTAGGGCCATATCTACGGTTTGATATCAAGGCAAAATTCGTACTTAAGCAAGTGACCCACCCCTGGTTGACCTTTGTTCAAGTCTCACATCACATAACACAGGTATGGCTTGAAAAAAGTCATACTGGTACCCATCACTTAGAACGATCAATACCAGTAGCTACAGCTACCATTGCGTGCTGCACTTGACAGATGTATCCATGGAAAGGACTGAAAGCATCCTTTGCCTACAGCTGTAGAAAGCCGGTTTAACTTTCATGTGTGAGAATGGAACTGAATGCCATATCCCCCCCAGCTCTTACTCCTGCACTTGCTGGCCTGACTACAACAGAGAAGTCCAACTCTCCTTATAAGCTTCTGCGACAGGACTGTAGCACTTGTGCGCAGCATACAAAGAAGTCTAGGGACTGGCTGTGACAGATTAGTATTACACTCCATATGAGCTGAAGTATGTTCTTGGAAGACTCACCAACAAATGGCTTGTATACAGAGTTTTGGTGAACCATGGCAAGACCATTTGGAGTTCCAATTTGTTGAGGTGAATGTATTAATGGAAAATGGTTATGTGAAATAAGACAAAAAGGTCTAAGGACTTATTTATACTCATCCTGAGTAGTCACTCGTTTTCTGCTGAATCCAGCATTGGCATCAGCTGGCAACCTTTTGGAACAATGGGCAAGGAGTACATGGTTACAAATACAGAAATCTGCAAAACCAGTAACCTTTTGAGATGGACAGCTGACCAACAGTATCTCTTTGAAGAAAGCAGAGGATCCTCTCTGTTTCCTGAGAACAAGCAAGTAGTTTGAGGCAGATGGATCCACTGAAAACCTCATGTCTCCCAAGCCAATCACCTCTGCCAGGACTAAAAATAAGGATAAAGTACATAGAACTGAGAAAATGCATACTAAAATCACAGCACAAAGAAGCTTTTGAGATTCCAGATGTTTTGAATTTTCTGTGTATTTAAAAAGAAAAAAAAAAATTAAGAGTTGAACTAGTTATCAATGCTTCACTACCAAACCTGAAATTCATTGCAAAAGTTTTGCTGGTATATGTTTAAGACATTGCTTTGGTCGAATGCCAGAAATAAAAGGTGGTCTGCAAAGACACCTGTTGAGAAAAAGAAATGCTGTAGAGTGGGGAACTTCTACAGGATCACCAAGCCAAATCCTCAGGGTAAGGTCAGGAACCGACATAGCCGCTGCTTGAGCTTAGACATGTATATTTTACTACAACTGTGAAAAAGGGGAGACCTGACCAGCTACTGGAAATACCACAGCTGTTGCAGAAATGCTTAATACTGCCATAGGCTGTGCTTAATCACAGATGAAAAGCTCTCTATCTTTGCTCATTTCTTCTCTTTTGATTATTCTAGTGATGTTCGTTTTATAGCAACTGAGCTGCCACAGTATCTGAGGTTGAAAAACTTGCATTTGGATGGGATTAATTTTACATACCTACACAGACACTGCTACTTACTACACATTTGCCTGCACAGCCCCAACCTCTAACTGGGGACCCAGCAGAAAATGAAATACGAAGCACCATCAAAGACAAAGCAACACAGCAGGACAATAAAATGCCTTTTTCCAATTTCTCACAACAGTAGCTTTCATGTTCTTCCACACCAGGCCTATTTCTCCAAACTCAAGTCCCTCACAGCCGTTCTCTGTTCTACCTGGAATTCTCTTTGCCTTTAGTAATACAGGAACAGAAAGGGGGGTGAGAGGGAATCAGAGCCTTCTAAGAGCAAGCTGAAGTTCTTTACATATCGGGATGACAGCTTGTCTTATGGTATATTGGGACATGTTTTTACGGCTGCAAAAATCAGAAGTGTGATTATAAAGACATTTTCTAAGCTAGAACGAATTATAACAGGCTAAAGAATAATTGGAATTCTCTACCTGTAGTCCTAAGCTTTGCCAGTTTGTTATCTTCATGATTCAGAGGTAAGTCTTTCAAGAACTAGGAAAATTTTAAATGAAATGACAGGTGAAATTTCAAAGATCTACATTTCAGGTTTGAGCAAGTGATGATATTTTACAGTTACAGGAGAACAATCTCCAATTTAGACACATTCTTTTCTGCAAGAGAGGAATTTGTCTACATTTCTTGAAGATGAAACAACGGTGTTAGGAGAAATGGGATTTAATACAATCCACATGGTCACCTGGAGTAGCCATAACCCTCCACAGCTCCTAAAAGTCTTGTAAATGCATCAGGTGCTCTGCAGACTGACATCATGGATAGATATAGGAGAAATTTCCCTGGTCCCCTCTTCTATGAAGCAATGCTATATGGGCATCTTCATATTCTGACACTTTATTCTGAAGATAGTGCAGCTTTACAGCCATATATGCAACAACTTCCAGGATGATTTACTTGGATGTTGAGCTTGATCTGTACCCCAGCTTGGGAAAAGGGGTAGGAAAAATTTTCCTGGTCTGCTTCAGTTTTTCAATGGAAAACAGTAAGTAACTTCTACCTATTCAACCAGCTTGTAAGATTCTTTTTCCCCTGCAGAGATTACATGGTTTGTGTATTTGGCCTCTTCACTGCATTCATAAGCTGCTGGGGGTTTTGTAGTGGTTGGGGTTTTTTCGTTGGGTTTTATTTTTTTTGGAAGTTCTAGCATTATTTCTGAAGTGACATTGTCATACAAAACCCTGCAACAAATGCCTGTGTTCTCATTCTCTAATGTTTGTGCACTCTTTTGTTCTTTTTTATTTAAGATGATGTGATAGCCTATTTCAATTTTAAACTCAAGTTGAAAGAGTTAAAACTCTGAGTTTGGTCACTGTCTGTTATATAAAGCTTTTAATGAGGGAAAAAAGGAGCTGTACCAGTGTACACTTTTTATAGTATTCATGGTGCCTTACATAATAACTAGTTAATCATGGTCTTATAAACCCCTTAATAACTGTGGTACTCATTAGCAGTAAGTACAGCTTATTTTCTTGACTTTTGATACCATATCTTCCCAGGAACTTAGACTTCTCACTCTAATTCCTTTTACTCATTATTATTATTTCTTAAGGTACCTTTAAAATTAGAATGAACACAGACAATGAAAACTTAAGTCTGGGAGAAAACAGCCACTAGCTTTTGTGAGATCGCAGCATTATGATTTGACCTATTGAGCAGAGAGCTTTTTAGGTTATATGTGGTAGATATAGCTCACTATCCTCACAGAATATTCTATAAAATCCAATAAAGATTAAAGCAATAAGGTTTCTACAGGAGTTAAATAGGACTCTAGAGAAATAACTTTAAACGCTAATAGCCTTTTCATAGAGCTCTACAGGACTGTATAAGTACTTTTAAAGTGCATTGTACTCGCTGTTACATATTTCCCATTCAAAGCAGGAGGATATGACTGTAACTGAAAAACAGCCAGCCAAGTGACGACTTTCAAGAACCAAAGCCAAATTCTATTCCCAGTCATTTTCAAGCAGGAAGAAGTGTTCAATCAGTGCTAAAGACTACTGAAGGCACACATTTGCCTGTGCATGCACGGATGGCTGCACGCATGCACAGAAATGCATTCAGACTAAACTTTGCCTATAACAATGCCACTATTAGACTCAGCAATTTCAATAACGTGGCTTCCAAGAACCTTTATTGTCTTCAGATCCCACGACAAATCTCTTCAAGAAAGCAGCTGGACCAAGACAAAGGACTGGGCCTTCAGGCTCTAAAGAAAATTATATTTTCAAACTGTCCCCCTGAAGCCTTCAAAACACGCATGAGTCCATCACTAATACATTCACTCATTTTCTCAACTTACACTTTAGGCCAAGAAGTTAAATGTACGAGGCTTTTGTGCTTTGCACAATATAAACTTTACCTTGTGGGTTAAACTCATTAACTGGAATGACGAACACCACAGATACTTAATTTCCACAGAAGCCATGACCTAAGAGCCTAAGGGCTGGTTTGTTGTCACTGTGGGTCTTTTTCCTTTTAAATCCCAGTCTTTGTATACAGAGCTCACAGATGGATGATGACCAAAAAAGGGTTTTTTAGCAAGCTTTTCACTCCATCTTCTCCTCCACACACTTGTGCACGCATCTACACAGATTAAGCACTCTAAATGAAATTGGAATGTGTACTCTGAAACCTGATAATGGCTTCAGTATATCCAAGCAGGTTTCTTGATACTGATGATTGATTCCTCACCAGCTGACTTTCAACTACTTGTAATAGTAAAGATAGGCATTGGGCTATGTTTCATTGGTAACATTTCTCAGAAAACTCTGCAACTACAGAAGATGCCCAGAGAAAAGGATTGAAATGGGCTGCATCAAAACAAGCGTGGCCAGCAAGTCGAGGGAGGTGATTCTGCCCCTCTACTCTGCTCTGGTAAGACCCCACCTGGAGTACTGCGTTCAGCTCTGGGGCCCCCAGCACAGGAGAGACACGGACCTGTCGGAGCAGGTCCAGAGGAGGGCCACAGAAATGATCAGAGAGATGGAACACCTCTCCTATGAAGACAGGCTGAGAGAGTTGGGGTTGATCAGCCTGGAGAAGAGAAGGCTCCGGGGAGACCTTATTGCAGCCTTTCAATATATTAAGTGGGCTTAGAAGAAAGGTGGAGAGATTTTTTTTTTTTTTACCAAGGCCTGTAGTGACATGACAAGGGGCAACATTTTAAAATAAAAGAGGATAGGCTAAGATCAGACATAAGGAAGAAATCTTTTATGATGAGGGGGGTGAGACACTGGAACAGGTTTCCCAGAGAAGCTGTGGGTGCCCTATTCCTGGAGGTGTCCGAGGTCAGGCTGGATGGGGCTTTGAGCAGCCTGGTCTAATGAGAGATATCCCTGCCCATGGTAGGGGGTTGGACTAGGTGATCTATAAAGGTCCTTTCCAACCCAAACCATACTGAGATGCTATGATTCTATGAAATTATCATCTACCTGCAGGTGCTCAAGGCATACAATTTATATTTACCAACACAAACATTTCTAAAGCTCGCTGAAAAAATAGGCATCTTTTGTCTGAAATACATAGGCAAATCAGTATGGGAGAGCCCTCCAAGCTATGCTATCAAGTGCTTTAAGTAAGATCATTATCATACTTCAACAGTCACTATGTTGTGCATATGTATTGTCTCTGAAATGCATCCACTAACACATTTTGTCACTTGATTTCTAATACACACGACAGTAGGTGTATACTTTTTTCCTTGAGTGGGACACTGCAGTCAGCTTGTCTGACTACTTGAAAGAAATATACTATTAATAGATTTTAGAAAGATGCATTATTTCATATATTATTTTTTTCAGGCATTAAATCCTAAAGATATGAATGAAACTGACAAAAAAATGAATTCCATCCATTATCAGAAAATTACTCTGTGATAGACAATGCGGCCAACTTCTAGGACCTCTGTAATAGTATTTTACTTTGCTCAAAATGCATTGAATGAAGCAGCCAAGAGAAACAGGACATAATTAAAAGAAAGGACTTAAAGGTTCCAAATGGCAGCTGTACAGCTTTCTAATATGGAAAATTGAGATGCAGTATCTTGCTAAAGAATTTTTCTTTTTTAAATCAGAGTAAAAAATTTATTTTGTATGCAAGAATGCAGAAACTCAACACAAAATATACACACTGTGAAACAACCAGTGCATTGCATTTATGCATTGTAAACACTCAGGTTCTTTTGCAAAACTTCTCAAAGGCTTTTTAGTTTGTTTTGTTTATAAAGGAAAGTCCTACATTTTCTAGGCATCTGAGAAACAGAAAAAAGGTCTTTTTGACAGTAACAAAGGAAAACCAGAATACAACAAGAGGATTTTAGAGTAATATACACTATCATAAATATATGATGAGTTACCGGATAGCCATTTCGCCCTGGTAGACCCTGGTTGAATGAGATGAAATGGTATGACACATATTAACAACACAGTCATGACACATGACAACAAACATGCAGAGTACATTACTGGCAAATTATAATTTGCATATCGATTGATTTTTTTATATGTGATATTACAAACAAATAAATATGAAATAGGTACTACAGTGAAGAAATGAGGCTTTGGCAATGGAAATTACATGTTTTAACTTAAATAAACCCTCTAATTGAAAGGCTACTGGCTACTTCTGATGCTCACTGAAATTCCTTTTGTTATGAAGAGAATTATCCATGTAGACTGAAGGGCAATATATGGTTAAAAGAAAAAAAGGTTTAGTGCTTAGGCAATAAAGTATTAGATACATAGGCTACCACTAGAACATAGGTGGCAAAGAAGAAATTTGAGAATGCTATAACAGATCATAAAAAAAATTGAAAGCCCCAGCCTTTGGCTGTTATTACATGTGACACTCAGTAGTCATGTACAAGGAAAATAAACAGAGCACTGCAGTAGCCTTTGAAAATACAATATACACGTAATTCCATGCAGTGCTATGTGGGATATACAAATATTTGCTATTTAAAATGAAAATGATCACCACAGTCTCCCAGGTGAAAACAATAACTACGTTCACAACAGTTGCCCCTAGCCAGACCATAAGTGTCTATGAAAATGAAAAAGTGAATTAGGAACAGAAATTACATTTTTAAAGGCCTTGTAACAACTTAAACTCTTACTGCCTATCAGCAAGATGAAGTCTTGTAAGTTTTGAGTATGAAAGTTGGAATTTTAAGTCAGATACTTCTTAATATTATTCAGTTTGGGGAGCTATTTCAGGTTTGTGTTAATATTGTCACAACTGAGACTCTTCTTTTTTGTTTTAAATGGACCTATACTAAAACAGTGGGGAGGTGAAGTCAAAGACGTTCATAATGAGGCACATCATGAACTCTTGCCACGTTGTCTTGCTACAGGAAAATCACTTGTATCGTGATTTATGGTTGGTTGTGTTTCATGGGAAGACTGAAAAAGAAATTGGGGAAGCCAGTGTTTCTTTTATATAGGCAGCATTAAGTCTGGCTTTTCATTGATGGCTTGTTAAATGAATTTGCCACTCTGAACTGCTGAGCACGTGGTCAAAACCTTTCAAGGATAAGTAGTATCACTGCTCAATATATACAGATTACAGTAAAATCATTAGGTCACAGCAGAAATTCAACATATTAATTCACTATTCTCAAACATGTATGTAGCATAAAATAGACAGATAATCTGGTCCTGAAAATATTGTGGAAATACTGTATCTATCAAATTAAATAAAAATAGTTAGAAGTCTGCAAACAGTGCAAAAGAAATACTGTTCTAATGGCCACACTTCTACACCATATGGTGCACTGGGATGGCATGACAAATATGAATGTTTGAGATATATGTGTTTAGTCCTGTTCTTCAAGTCAGACTTTTGACCTATCCTGGGAATATACAACAAAGCAAACAAAAAACAAACAAAAAACCAAAAAACCCAACCGAAAACCAAAACCACCATAAAACCCCAGAAGACAGAAACTGTTTTCTTACAAACAGGATTAGCCCAAGATTCAACCAACTCACTAAACTAAATAGTATTATTTAATACTCATTTTACACAAGCATTTACTGGCTTCAGTAGCAATTACACTGCAATGAGCTGGACAGCCTGTATACCTGCAAAGAACAAGGAGCCTGTACCCTAAGACTTTCTGGTAACTGCAGAGGAAGTTACTACCCAGCGAAAGGCAGAATGACTGATAGCATACTCACACATTTTTATACTGTAGTAAAATATCTGTCATCAAGTCATAAGCAATGAACATGAACATAACATACTTACGTGGAATTGTGATCCACACTGCTATCTGAAGCGCTGAATATAAATCTTTATTTTTTTAGAGACTTTTTTCTTAAGGAACCTTCTGATTAAACTATTCAGCTCCAAGATAATTAGTGAGTGTTTACACTGTATAAGTATAAATATCAAAATTCCCTTTTGATGATACATGATCATTTTATCACGGTGATATCTTAACAGGATCTAACAGATTTTTCCCTGATTCTGGAAGAACCAACAATGTATCACTGTACTTACAGGAGGTCCTGTGGGGCAGGGGAGAGGGAAAGAGGGTAAAAAAAGAGAAAAAAAGAATATGTAAGCTTATGAAGTTATTAAAGAAAGACACATACGTACGAAGCCAAGCACAAGGCCTCAGGATTGTAAGTGAGCAAAACTGCTAATACACTGTACACATTTTCCCATTCAAGTACTTTTCAGCTTTGGTTGTGCTTTGCAACCTGTAAATATGACTAATGCCTAAATGCATGCGCTTACCTTACCAATTCTTCAATTACAGTCATGCAATCTTATGCAAGTTGCTTGTCCATCCATTTCCATGCAATTTCATGCAGGTCCAAAAATACCAGCCATGGACTACAATACATTTTGTCAGACTCCACATAAAGCATATGTAACCACATCACCAGTTTCAGTTAGCCACGCAGTTGGCATTTGACCACAGCTTGGCAGCAAAATTGCACAAAGTACCCTTGGCATTTAACCTTGGCATCTTGTCAAGCCATACATGTTCCAGCATCTTCCAGCCTTCCAACTTTGCCTGTGAGGGGAGGTTTCAGTGGCCACCTGACAGTGCTGAACTTTCTTTCATCACCTTCCTTTCTCAAGGCACACATATAAAATGCTCCCCATTAAAATGTCACACTTTGTGAAGTGATATTTGCACATTTTTTCAATTATTTAGACTCAAAGACTTTTGTATAGCAGTTCTTGGAAACATTATCAAAGGGCCACAAATCAAATCTACTATTTCAGTCTTATTAAGTTGAGCAGCTGCAGCTCCCAAATCAATGGCATTTCATTAAGCTTTTATGCCTCTCTCTAATTTCTGAATAAAGTGAAGTGCAAAAGGAGTATAAAACGACAGCAGCTGTACTTTGAGATTGCTTTTAATATTGACAGGCTTTTGGTTTTAACAATGCAATTTTATTGTCCAGTAACTAAGGTGATTTCTTTATCCTGGTAAACATTCTTAAACAGCATTTTAAGGTGCAGGTCTGGTTTTAAATGAGAGAGATCAATTTCCTTGATTAATAGTTTAATATGTGTTTATTTGAGGTGTAAAATGAATCGATAAGTATCCTGCAAAGTAACTGCCAGGATCGTTTGTAAGACAGTCTTCAACCACAGAATTTCCTTCTGTACCATAGCATTTTTCTCTGAAGTAAATACTACGCAAACACCGAATGGAAACACCAAGGAGATTTCTATTAATCTTTGGCAGGGCTTGTCTTCAGTTTTGTGATGCAGGAAAATACAGAAATAGTTTTTAAGAGCTAGATAAATGATCATTTGCAGAGATAAGAAAGGCTACAGAAGATTTACAGAGATCAAGTCGATTGGAAGATTTTCCTAACTGGCAGATTAGATGAGAGAGCCAAGGAGAACAGAAATGCTCATTTTCTCCTGCATCGCCTCCAGAAAGTTCACCTTTATGAAAAACTCAATCCCGCGAGGTAATCAACAGTTCCAATTCCCATGAATGTCAGCAGGAAGAGGTGCTCAGCACCTCAAAACATTGTCTCAAATGACATTTCAAGCTCCACACCAACAGCGGGATTCTCTCAACAGCAACCTCCCTGGTACAGGGTAACGAACCAACAAATATTTTTCTTATTTCTGTAAGAACTTAATTGCTGCTCATTTCTAGTAAACAACAATTTCTCTCATACAGAGTAGTCTACTTATCACATTATCTCCCTAAGTACCGACATTCTTAACATAAGGAATTTTATTTCCTTCTTTATTTCCTTATAAAATTGTTCGCCTCAAACCAAGGTGGCCTGATGCAACACTGACTTATAGTACTCCAACTACTGACTTACATGGAGTTATTCTAACTTCCACAAGTGTGAGAAGACACCAAAATGGTTTGACAATTAGCAATGTGTTACCAGTGGTACCATGTCAACCATTATGAAGTGCGCCTACAAATTAATGATGCCCAAGACTAGAAAACTATCTGGAAAGCCACCAGGTATATGCCAAGGGTCACAGATTTTTACCAGAGAAGTTTCAGAACTCTCTTTCAGAGCACACAAGCAATAAAAGTAAAAATGAAGGCATGCTGGGTACACATCCTCACAAAAACACAGACATCAAATAACAATGGATCTTATGAAATTGAAAACTTACCAGTCTCTCCTCTTCTGCCCCGCTTACCTCTTTTCCCTGGAGGACCTAAAAAGAAGATGGTAGGTTGTAACTTTTTTTCTTGAAATTATAGGTAGAATATCATTTGTGTTTGGATGTAAGGGCATTAAACAGATGCATTACATGAAGTCCAGAGACTTTGGCTGAGCAAGGGTAAAAGATAACCAGAATAAAATTTAGGAAGTTGAAGATAAAATTGACAGCTACATGATCCACTATAAGCTCTCAGAAAAAAGGCTGGGAGAAACTTTAGAGGTCATCCAGTTCATCCCTCTCTCTCAAGGAAAAAGTTAACCACATCTAAATTGCTACTGCAATTTCCACAGGTATTTTTTCCCCAGTATTTCACTGTTCTGACAAGTCGAACATTTTTCTTTATGTCCAACTTGCTGCACTGAAGCCCATCAATTCTTGTGCTTTCCACGACGAACCCAGAGAAGAAACTGTTCCTTTTCTTCTCTCAAAAAAAGTCTTTGTATTCCTCAGAATTGCTGCACCATTCCTCCAATCTTCTCAAACCAAACTTACCACGGGGCATTAAATTTCATTCAGTTATTACTGTATTGTGCCCCAAGATTAGTATTTATTTATAAGAGCAAATCCTCTGGAAAATGCATCCGACCTTATCTGAAAACATCGAAGAGATGAAGAAACCATCACCTGGCCTGCCATCCCCCAAACACTAACAACAGTGTGTGTGTTGTTAGACACTGTCTGAGGTGCTTTACTTCCAGTTTGTATCTGTTAGCCGTACCACAACGGTTTAGTCCCTGTATGCTTTCTGCTAAGGAGTCCTTTGCTACTCATTGTCCTTTCCCCACAAATTTTTGCATCCTATAGTCAGTGTCTGCTGCCACCTCTAAAGAAAAAAAATCAAATTGGTTTTGTCCCTCATTTCTGCACTCCAACCTTCAACGTCCTTTCTAAACTGCAGACATCAGTACAACATTCTTCCCCTCTGCTTGGTGACCTTGACATATTGTTCCTGAAACTGCAAGGGAAGTACACTTGCATTTCTCCTTGTACAGCTCGGAAGAGAGGCAGCAGCTGTGGCAGTGACACAGAGTACTGAAATGCTGCTGCTCTGAAGAGAGAACCACAGGTGGGACTCTCAAAGCTGCTGAAGAGAGGCAAGCACACGGCTGGAATTTCCAAAAGCAGCAACGCGTGCAGGAGCACAAGTACCTCTGCTGTGGCTGTATCTCACCGTTTGTGATAGATATTAGGCGCACAGGTGGTTTTGTGCAAATAGTTAAGCAACTGTCTGCTACTTTAAACAGCTACAAGATTTTACAAATCATCTGTACTATCATCCCATAGCTTTTAAATGCATACGAATGCCAAATCTTAGTTTGGATTATATATTTGCAGCAATCTGGCTTAAAAGACTAAGATGTTGAAAAGCAACACTAGTGATACAATTTCAATATATACATGAAATAGCATTAGTTTGCCAGGGAAATAAAAGAATATTGATTTAAAGAAAAAAAAAAAAGAAAAATAAAGAAAAAAAAGAGGAGCAGCTCTTGCCTTGAAAGCAGAGAGGTTTATTCCTATCAGAAAATTATAAATCTCACTAAAATCCTTCTTTTTTGTTCTGTTTTAATAATTACAGTAGTAGCATAATGCAACACAAGTTTAAGACAACAATATTACAAGAAGCAAGAATGGCATAGGATATTCATAATCAACAGCATACTTAACAAGACAAGAATATTTTGTTATTATATGCTGAAAATTAGCAAAAGTGTCACTTCAGCGTGGAGAACCTTGCAAGTTGCTCCTGAAACACTGCTCACAACACAGCTCTGCAGCAATTTGGGCTGATCACAAACATGGATGTGCAGGAGAAACTTAAGGTTCTTCACCAGGTAATGACCTGTCTTTCAGCATATAGCAACAAAATATTCCCATCCTGTTTTGCAGAATATTATTTATTAAAATTTAACTGTGCTATAGGTGTGCACATGCACACACACAAACATGTCTACTACCAAGTTTCCTTTTGAGAAAAGAACAGAACTTCAAAACTAAAAAACTTCAGCTACAGACCAGCAAAAGGTATTAAAGCCACTAACAGAAAACCCTGAAGGTAACTTCAAGCTATGAATTTTAGGAAGGAATGAAATTTGTCCAGCAAACCATATTTCCATAAAGCATTAAATTGCCAGTTTAGTAGCTGTGTACAGTGACATCAAAGAAGTTCAGGTCCTTCCTCTGACATCAAGCACTGATCCCTTCTAAGCCGTTATTCTGAGATGCCTTGATTTAGATGTAAGTATCAATCACAAGAAAAATGCTTATTATTATTATATTTCCAAAGTAACAACACTACTGAAGTTAGGAAAATTACTCTGGACTTAGACCAGTATTAATGAAATCATACCACCGCACCTGACCTTTGGCTCATCAGGACAGCAGTATTTAAGGGCCACTAAGTAATGTGAATCACTTCTCCCTCTCATTGAAAGCTTTTTTGATTTCTGCACTGCTCAGGTCTCTGTCAAGGTCATGGCATTTGCAAACCTCTTAGAAATTGTGAGATGAGAGGTGGTGGATCTTGCAAACTTCTACTGAGTTTTGGCGACCATTTGAGGAAATAATTTCTATATATTTATCTTTTTTCTTTTTTTTTTTTTTTTTTTTTTTACCAACACAAAGCAATTCATTTTAAGCAGTTAATTACGGATGGTTCCAGTTCACAGAAATGCTAATGCTGACATTTAAGTTCATCACTAGATGACCTACTACTTCAGAAAGTACATGAGCTTTCATGTTTTTCTGAACAGGCTGCTTTCTCTAAATCTTAACTGCTAACATCATCTGTTGCTCCAAGAGTTTCCAGTTATCAAAACCCTGGGCATTTTGCTATAAATATTAATTTTCCATCTGTCTATAGTTTTATAACTTTGCACTAATTGGAGGATTTGGTGGAGACTCATTGCAGCAGAAGGAGAAGTGAATAAAGTTATACTAAGCACAATGTCAGCTTACAACTCCACAGATTTTTACAGCGTGCACAAGATATACAACGTATGACACAACTAATCTGAACTTTCTTGCCCAGGTTAAAAATCTCTCTAGAAGAGTATCAGAAATGTCCATGATGAATTGAATTTTATCCAGAGTATTTAAAAAGTAGTTTGTTTTGAACATCTTTTTATATTAAAAATACAAAACTTAGAAAGAAAAACAAAAGTTTGAATCTCAGTGGAGTGAGCTGGGTTAATAAAGATTAATGATACTGAGCAATAAGCAAAAGCTAGTTTATAGTAGCCAAGATTTGCTAATACATTGTTTTCCTAAGCTCGCTACATTTACCTACAGGTAGGAAGTAAGAGTAAAATGCCAGAAGATCAGCTGGTTTTCATTTTTAACTTAGTTTAGCTTCAAAATATTTGAAATTATTTTATTCTTCCATAAACATTTATGAATCTAATTTTTATGAGCAGGAAGTTTTGAAGAGTTTTGGGTTTTTTTTTCCATTCAAACATCAAAAAAAATTAATGTCACTGATATTCCACATCTATGAAGGGAATGTTGAAAATTAAAGAAACTGGGGGGGGGTATATTTCCAAAAACTAAGATTCAATTAATTATCTGAATTTATCTTCTCAAGCAGTAAATGTCAGCTGCTGAAAATGTTTTGCTTTTCTTACCTACCATAAGAAACTAGCAAACAAACAAAAAAACCCACAAACAGAAAAAATCCTCACACCCCACACACAACCAACTTCAGCCAGGTAACAGCTTTAGACTTTGACACTTGATATTTTCACTGAAATACAAGCAATAAAAAGTAACAAGTCAGTAATAAGACTGTAACAAACAATTCCTCCTCTTTCCCCCAAATTCTTCCAATTAAACCCCCAAATTCTTCTCAATCTTCAGTAGAAGTAGCTGTTGAAATAACTACTGATACAGTACCATTGCAGAGACCATGTAGGAACAAGAATGTAACTATTAACAGGTTTTCCAAGATATTTTCAAAAATATTAAGCACAACTTTGGTGACATTCACCTTCTAATAATAGATATTCTAATCTTTGCAATCAGAAATAATTAGTACAGATAGACTATTGTCAGATCATTGTTGTGGTCCTGGAGAGGTTGCCTCAATGTGCCCTATTTCTTTTTAATAATTTAATAATTTGTCCTCTATACACGTAGTGGTGCCAGAGGTCTGTGGCAAACCTACTATTTTTATACTGCTATATGGGAGGCAGTTTTTACTAGAGGAAAGCAGATTACTATTGTATGTACTCCACTATATGCCTTGCCATATATCAAAAAAGGTCACATAAATCAGCCACACGCCTTAAGGGGTGGGAGCCAACATGCCATCTTCACATTACAAAAAGACTCAGATAGGTGCTTAAGCTTAAACGGACAAGAGAATCTATCTTAATCTGATAGTTAAGAACAACATAAATCTTAATTTTAGATCTAAGCATATTTTTTAAATCAGATATAACAGATGGAAAATACACTCTTTTAAAATTTATTTATTATTGCATTTTTCCAGCGCTTGGGCTGGTTAAACTGAGTTAAACTATGACATCGTTAATTTATTAAAGACACAAAAATGTAAAGATGGTGTATATTGTTCACACATTAGACAGCAAAAGCAGGATTTTCTTCAGTTCAGTTCTCCACCTACATTCTAAAAAAGAACATTCCAAAAGCATGAACAGGTTGTCCTTGCTCAAAGGGAAAAAAGACTGACCTATCAAAAGCCTAAAACAAGAATAGTGTTTCCCTTCTCCGAGATACATTTTTAGCTATAGAAGAAATAATTTACATTGTAATAATACACATTTATGAGGCATCGGGAAAACTGGGCTCAGGTTTTTAATCGGTATGAATCAGTGATGATGACTAAGTTACATTGCTTCACACCAGCTAAGAACTTTGAAAACAAAGGAATAGACAATGTGCAGTTTGCCTCCATCAAGCTTTGGCTCTGTAACTTTTTCTTAATCTTCTAAAGACTAATCCTGTGCTGCTAAGGAGATAGATTCAATAATTAAGTGGCCCAAACTGGGATAGGAAGTTATGCCTTAACAGTCAGGTCTTTCAAAAAAATCCACATATTCATCTTTAGAACCAAGGGTGGTACTAGCACATTGTTACACTGGCACCACCTGTATTCTTTCATTTAGTGATATGTTTACAGCACACAGATTCTACTTTTCAAAGCCGCACACTGAAAAAAAAAAACAAAACAAAAACAAAACACCCCAAAAAACATTTGGTGGATGAGACCTACAGTCCCTCTATCAGCACCTGCCAGGCACGTCAAAATGCTTCACCATTTGGTCATCAGCTGATCTAGAAAGTCAAGTTTGTCCTAATTTTGGAAAGAACTACAGTGGTGTTATCAAGCCATAGGAAAAGGATTTACCCATCTTGGGTTATACCAAACTCCAACAGGTACTCACTGTCCCTGCAAGTAAGAGCTCCTACACCAAACTGGTGCACCAGCCTAAGGATAACAGAAGAGTTCAGAACCCTGTTCCCCATTTTACTGAGGCCCAGGACCTTGCTCACATGTCACTTGACACACACACATAGCTACTGTTAAAGGTAACGAGTATTCCATGTGTACATGAAAAGAAGAATATTTTCCTGGCCATTTCGAAGGACATCTATTTCACACAGAGTTTACAGCAACATAAGATTTTGCCCATCAAGTCAAAAAAATGAATTGGCCCAATTACGTCCTCAGAGTAAATCCTGAGCAATTTTGCTGAAGTTAGTAGAATTATTTCAGTATCATCAGGCATAAAACTGCCAACCTTGCTGATATCACGTGATGAAAATATCTAGAAGTCAGCTGAACCAAACCAACCAAGCCGCCCAAACTGTCCTTTCTGATTCTGCTGTAACGCTGGCAAAATAACTGCTGTTGGTTGCATTTCAAGCTCCATCACCCCGATTTGTCAATGGATTCAGCTCTCTCCTTTCCACTTCCAGAGTCCAACCCAGCTGCCATCATTTAATCACATTCCACACTTCTCCCTGTCAAACAAACCCAGAAAGGACTTGCAGTACCGCACTGAACCGAGCCAACCCCTCGGTGCTCACACGGAGAGGACCGCTTTCCCAGCAAAGGGACACCTCTCTGTTTTACAGCTGTAGGGGCACCAAGCGACAGCGCAGGCCAGTGACGCAGGTAGGCAGCAGAGCAGAGCGGCGCGGCAGCCGCTGAGCCCAACACCTCTTCCTGTGAAATACGCACACCACGAGCAGCGTGGTGACTCCAGTTAATGCTGCGTAATTAACGGCCCCATCCTGCTAGCCTCCTCTTGCTGGCATGGTCACTGACTTCAGCAAACAGTACTGAAACATCCCAACGAGCTGAGCTCTCACTCGATGGATGTCTGGGCACCTGAGATTCAACAGACACATCCATAGTCCCTTCCCATAGCACTGCCATCAATTCCATCCCAAGTAGGGACAAATGGGAAGATTTCTACCTCCGAAGCTGAGCACGCTCTTACAAACACTGCATAGATCTATTCCAGCTGACTTCATCAGCCTCTTTGCTCTTTCCTCTTTTCCTAGCTTTTTTAGCTCACGTAACACTTGGACTCTTCTTTCCTCCCACTCTGCGTAATCGTCCCATCTGGCCTGTCAGTCTTCTGCTTTGTACCTCGGTCTTCCTGGGACGATGTGCCCGAATTCCCTACCTCATAAAATTATCTACCTCGTTTCGAGCCTCAGCTGGATAAATAACATTCATTGTTTCACACACAGTACATCATCTTTTTGGCTCACCATGAAACATCATTACATTGCAGAGCTTGGATGCATGTCACAGGCTATTATGCAACTTGGCTGAGGAAATGCCAAAATCAGTCTATCTGATCCACAGCAAAGAAATCTGACCTCCCTAAGTCAGATTATTTGTACCACTTCTGTGCATGCTACATGCCATCTGATTAGAGGCATCTAGCCTAGCATCATTTCACTAGTACCAGACACTAGTGAGAGAGCTCAAAGAATCCCATGATCATCACTTGTAAGATAGCCAGAACTGCACATACATGCATATATTCTCTCTTTTTCTTCTCTGGTAGTTAAACATCCTTTGAAGCATGAAAGGTAACATCCCTTCCAAAAATTCTAACGTCATTCAGTATTATCAATCTGAATTAATTCTATAACTATATCAATGTCTACTCCTTTTTTCCCTTAACCTTGTAAAACTGTTGGCATAAGAAACCATGTGTGACAATAAGCCTCACCACGTAAAATATGCTTCAAGAAGTATTTGTTTCTTTTTGTCAATGGTAAGTTTACTGTCTCATAAAATCAAAGATATCTCCTTCCGCATTGTTATGAGACTGAGAAACTTACATTCCCTACCCAGCTTCTTGATACCATTGTGCTAAATAGCACACACATTTTTAAGATGTTCTCATGTTTGTCTTCTTTGTAGGGTGAAAATACGCTATTTTTTCAACCTCTCCATCTGAATTTTCTCCATATCAGAAAACATAATTATTACCTTTTCCTAAGCTTTCTCTGATTCTGCAGTGAGTCTTTTAGCATGACAAGGCTAAAACATCTCATGCTTTGTCCACAGACCTGAGCACTCACTCCAGCATGACTCCTTCAGGAGGAACACTAATGCATGTCCAGCAAAGCTGCTCCATACCAGGAGTCAGCAGCTGGCAATGAACAGCTTGACGCAGCCTTTCCTGCAGAGCCTGGCAAGAAGCATCTCTCAGCCCTCAGGTTCTCAAGCACTTTCCCAGGAGCAGGTCCTCCTCCCAAGCACTGTCTGTACTCAAAACTTTAATAATTTCTCTAAAGACAGGTCACTTTAAATCTGCAAATTTCACTCTGCTTCATCTTTCCCCCAACAACACACTGGCTCAAAATGAAATCAAAGGCAAAAATTTCTTAAACAAGACTTAATGCCATCAACTATAAAGTAGAAGATAAGCCTTGACAAGCAAAACGTACATAAAATTCAATTCTTGGCTAAGGGTAACCACCGGACACCCTTTCTTGTTTTCCATCTAACCTAGAAGTCCAAAGATACTTTCCTTCTGTAACAGCTGCAGTAGAGGGTTCACAGCAACCCTGGGTTTTGAGCATTCCCTAAGCACTGCGTAACTTCTACTTCTCTCTCCCTCCACCTAGACTCCTCATAGATATAGTTTTCCGGCATAAGTGTACTTCACGTATTTGGTCCTATTCAGACCCAGGCACTGGGAGTCTTTGAAGCTGCGTTTACCCTGCCCAGCCCACAGATAGTCTGGTGGGTTGAAGCAGCCCAAGAGCTTCGTGAATGCTGCCGGTGCTGCTCCCTGGGGCTAGATGCTTGAGTGCTTAAGGGATATTCACCCTTTTAGTTGCTCTGCTGGATACCAGCTTCCAGCCCAATCTGAAGACTGGGCTCATTAAACACTACATAAACATCAGGTATGTGTATCTTCTCTTAATGCCACAAGATAAGGTGGGTTATCTACTTTCTACAAATACTACCTGTGACCTTATTAACACAGGTAATAGGTATGAGAGCAAGTTGTTCTGTCTACAAATCCTCCTCCCATCAGTTTCCATTTTTTTTCTCTGTGTTTCATTATTGTTGTTTTCATGTTCTATATGAGTGATCAGTGTTCTAGCAAAACTGGCACCACTAGTTTACCTAACAGACCTACAGCATATTTTGCATTATTCTTCATCCTTCTGTATGCTGCCACTTTGGCCATGTCCTTTGCCATAGCTGTAGTTTTAGGAATGCCTTCACTGACCTATTCATAAATATATCACAAATCTTTACCAAATTACAGGAGTCTTGTGATGCATTACAGTCCCAAAGTTTAATCATATGGACATTTTCTCTCTTTCTTTTCTGTTCAGTAGGAGGAGGACTGGGATAGGAAACACTGCTGCTTAGGTGACCTCATTTTGGGAAGACTTAACAATGCAGAAAAATACATTCTTGAACTTTGCATTTTTCACAGGTTACTGTATCACAAAAGTGCTGTGGCAGAACATGTGTAACTGATGACATTTAAAATACTGTCAGAGGTGAAGATTCACATTTATAAGGCAACCAATTAAATTATTCACCTCAGATCACAGCTTTTGTGTCCAGCTACGAGCTAAAATTACAACCTATCTTGCTAAAGCTTTCTGAAATAGATCCCAGTACCCTGGGCTGGAACAGTTTGCTGGGTCTTACAGACTAAATTTTAGTTGTGAGGCCGCTAAACTATTTTAATGAACATATAACAGTCCAAGCGCACATGGTCATCTTTACAAACACAGAAATAGCTGCTATCACGTGGCTGACAAATATTGCTGAGGGACAGCTGAAGTATGTAGGGATAGCTATTCTATACTAGCAAGGCACGAAAGTCTTCCCATCATTTCTACTTGCCATTCCATTGTATTATTATCATGCCATATCAATAGTTGGCCCTATGATGCAAAAAGCATATGTCATATGGAGAGAAACTATTTAAGCTTCATTTGACTTTTTCAGATACTAACATAGATGAAATAAGAAACAAGGTATCAGAATTAAATTCTTCTTTGGCCTCAGTAGAATTTAAATTACCTTTAGGAACAGATTTAGATGCTTTTTGAGGACATGCAGCCATACCGGATGGTGAAGTAACTCAACAGTACCACTCTAGTTGTATTAAAACAAAAGCTTCAGAATTAAAAGCCCTTAAAACCTAATCCTGCATCCACCTTTAGGAAGTCATACTGTATCTCAAAGTTCTGCCATCAACAACGACAACGTAACAACAGCGGAAAGCACATAATCTTTCTCAAATGCAGTGCTTTGGACAGGCTAACTCTAAAGTAGAGAGTCTGTCACGAGTCAACCTTTCTCTAGAATGTAGACAAAAACACAGGGTATAGGTCAGGACAGAGCAGAGCTGCAGCATTTCAGGTAGTCCTGAGAAATAGAGACCTTTCCGTGTCAGTCAATGCACTCCCCCAGCCCAGTAAATGGCAGGTACCCTTCCATGCAGTAAGTACTATGCAGACATTCATCCTGGCTGTGGCTTTCATGTTACTTGTGTCAAGTTACACTCAGTCTGAGCGATTTTTCAGTTAAGCACATAGTCTTGCATGTGCATGGGAGACTTTGGTCATTACTTTCTCCGAGGGCTCACTCTGACCTGAGGAAACCCATGACCTCAAAGCTTCCTCAAGCAACCAAAGATGCCCAACTCTTCTCTCCTGAGGAAAAGAGGACACCTCTCCCATGTCGCAGTGGGATGAACACAGGCTTAGATATATGGGTCACACCAGGGCTGAAACCCTTGCAGCATGTTAGAATCAAAATGGCCTTTTCTACTTCCTCCCATGTCCTACATCAATTTATTCCTTCTGCTGTAACTTCCCACCAAGTTCCTCACATTCTTTTCCCTTTGTATTTCATAAATCTGATTTTTTTTTTTTTCCTCTGTTTTGCTTTTTAAAATGCATCCTTTCTCCTTGCTGGCCATATGGCTCTCAGCTGCCAGGCCCAGTACAACAGCAGCTAGGTGCAACAGCCAGAGAGAAGTCCTGCTCAAGCACCCACGTGGCGATTAGACACACCCTCAGTACTCTTGGGAGATACAACACAGGCTGTTGGTTTTGCTTTGGAATGGCTGGGATAGCTCACCTCAGTGCAAAAGTGGGCTGTGTTAAGCATATGAAAATGATGATTTTTCCAAGGCTTATAACTTTGTGAAATTAGAGTGTCATCTTCCACCCCCCACATGACAATAGCAGAGGGTCATATAAACCTGATAAAAATACCAGCCAAGGTTAAATCTCAATCTTTCACTCCAAATTACGGCTATGTGAGATTTTATTAATAAAGAACAGGTGAAGCCAGAATATATTTCCTTTAATTTTCATTCTTAAACATCCGGCCCTGTTTAAAAAGAAACACCAACAAACTGCGGTTAATTTTTGGCAAAAACATAAGCCACTGAAAACTGAGTCTCCCCACTGGCGAGGGCGGGGCAATTCTAATAATGATATGTCAGCTACTCATAACCTTATCGTGGTCAGTCATGTTATTTTCACTGGCAGTTATGAAAGTAAAATTACCTAAGGATCAATGATTCAGATTCCTCTGAATACTCACCATAGGTTAGGAGTTTTGTTACGATTTTCAACAAGTATCAATTTGGAGTGCTTTTGAAAATCTCACTTATAAAGTGCTTTCAAATAGATTTTTCACTTTAAACATCACAAAACACTCTGAAGATAAAGTATGACAAATTTCAATTTTCACACTCTTCTGTTACAGCACCTACAGAACTAGTAATTTCTTGACAAAAGTGCCACCTTTTAAAATAGATTTAACCCAACTTTTTAAATCTGACGATACTAGCAATATTGCCTTAGACTTTATTGAAAGGGTATAAAATTTATCATTTTATGTACTATGGATATGACACTGAGGTAGCAGCTATATGACCAAAGAGCAAGGCATTTTTTAATCTGCACTTGAAATGAACCTGTAAAAGCAAATGGCTTACCAAACATATCTGTTTACAAGCTGTAGCTGAACCAAATGCATATTTAAGCAACTACAATGTCTTTCAGTCTTAGTCCCTTTTGTAAACCTGCAGTGACCTACCTTAACCTATTTATATGCTACTCAACTTTTCCACATTTTCTGGTTTTTCTTCTCAGCTCAAGAGCAAGCCTAAAATCCAAAGTATTGACAAAACCAAGTAAAATTTCCATCACATAATTTGTCATATCAGTTTCATTTTATGCTAAAAATTTTCTCCTGCAAAGTCACTGTATAGCCTTTCTAGATTTTGAGAGATGTGGAACAACATCAACACCATATTCAGTTAAAACTGTACAACACAAATGAAACAAATATTTAATATCCTAGACTATCTCCACTTACATTGTAGAGTCCAGGTGTCTCCTCTTACTACAGATTTGATCCTCATGCTTAACTTTTAAGCCATGATTGACAAGACTTTCGTGATTATGATGACAGATTAAAGTGTTCATTGAATTTAGAGGGGTTTTATTTCAGTTGTGACAGTAGTGTACTGGGAGACAATGAAATACAATACCACAGGATTAAAGGCAGCACATAACTAGTCAGGCACTGGTACTGCAATCATCTTGGTCTAACCCACACATGCTGATCACCCATTTAAACATAAAACCCTACCCTGAGCAGAGCATATTCCTTTCAAAGTCTTACTCACGTGCCTCCTCTCATTTCTAACATAATAAATATATCATCTGACGAGGAGCTTAGTGACAGCTGCACAAGTTAGTTCTAATTACAAAAAATAATAGGTGGCTTTAAAAGGTTCAATAAGTCTCTATTGCATAACAGCACCAAGGCAGCACAATTATTGCTTACAAGCAAAAGTAAATAAATAAAAACAGTGCCAGGACTGCCTTACTCCCAAACTCCAAATGTCAGTTTCTTCTGGATAATCTGTATAAGCATCCCCTCTATTGATGCACCATTCACCTACAGAAAGGGAGAACAAGAAACTGAACACAAACGCTTCAAAATATTTTGTCCGAATTAACACAGGAGGTACACAACTGCAAAAGACCAAAAATAATAAAAAGGAAGTAACTTGTTTGCTTTTGTTTACATTTTACAGCTGCCTGTGAACTTTTGCAATGATACGGGCTCTGGTTCCTAAGGAGACACATATTCAACCTGACAGACACCAGTAAAATATTTTTATTATCCTGGGCTACATCCTCCTCAGTCTCGATTATTTCAAACAACATACTTGCCTGAAAAAAAGTCTTCAAAGAAAGTACAATCTCCTGTGCTTTAAACACTCTCGTGAGACTACACTCGTGAAATATAGCAGCTTGTCTTTGATCCACTGGACATTACTTCAGGTTGAGACGCGAGTGCACTGGATAATGACAATAAAAAAAAGACTTTAGCAGATGCCAAAACAACCAGGACTTGGATTGTTCTTGCTATACAAGTCTCTTTTGTCATTTAAGAGGACAACCAAGGAAAGTTGTACTGTGTCAGGCTCAGAGTAAGATTAAAGAATTAATGGATGAAAGCTTATTATACTACTACAGTGACTTGTTCCGTTATATGTTTCTAATTATTTTGAAGTGTCAAAAATTGTCTAGTATAAATGTAAAGTTTAGTACATGTCCCACATATAGAGATCTTGCAGAAAGCAGCACAAGAGAATGGATGCTCTCAGCTGCTTCTCTGTGACCAGCTGTATCTTCGGTAGCTTGGAAACCATCCAATGCTGTAACTTTGTCAGCCAACTGTAACCCCATGTTGAACTTAAAGAACTTAATCCACTCTATTATTGCCTTTTCACAGGTGGAACTTGTGCCCTTTTCTTTTATCAAGGTCTTTCTCGTGACATAATAGAGACTCCAAGCATCTAATGACTGTTGATATTAATTTATATAATGATTCTTTACCCATACAAAGAAAAAGGACTAGCAGTACAAATAAGTAAAAAAATTCCATCTTGAGCAAAGCACATGGAGTTGATCTATCGTTTTAGACTGCCAGACACACAAATATACATTCAGAGCCAAGTACACACAAAAGAGCTTTCTACTTGAAGGCAACTCCAGAGGGCCTTATCAGCTTTGACTGAGGCAAATCTTCCCCTGAAGCTATGGGGCTTTTACTTGGGCAAGTGCTGAATTAAAAAAAATCATCTTGAGATTTGGCTCAGTCTCAAAGAAAAAACAAAGTAATGGATATTCTTCATAATATATTACAAAGCTAGCTGTCCTCTAACATACAATAGATGACACATGCTACTGTGTAAATAAGAGTTAGAGGTCCTTATACACCAAAATTACACACCTGTTACTTATAACCTGTTATTGTTTATGCTTGAAGATTAGCTACAAGCTTTACTCACAGTATTTTCAGAGAGTGAAATAAAGACATTAGCAATGTTTTTTACCCATCTACTACAAGCACAGAGTCAAAGCTAATTAGACTGGTACTGAAGTCAATCAAGTTAATCAAATTCGTAGATAGCAGCATACTTTTCTGTCCATGCACGACCGGGTATGCGTGTAAGCCAGTTACAAAAGAAACACACCTCACTGTCAACAGGGCAACCTGCTTTGGCCTTCCATCTGCAAAGCACAACTGTAGCTTTCCACAAGCAGTAAGTAGCAGTAACATTTGGAGTGAAATGACAACAATGGAGAACAAGCTTGGAAACAGCGAGCTCTTGGCTTTTTACACTACAAGTCAAGCTGCAAGGAGCCTGGCATGTTCTGTGTGAAAAGCTATTGATAATATTGCTGTGAGCATCACAATATAACCTTCAGGGAGCTGACCATAATGGAAGGCTATTCCTTGTACAGATGTTTGAGCAAGAGTTACATTCTTAACCTGCCCAGATGTGTCACAAGATGTATTCAAGGTGTCACAAGTGGAGTAAACTACTTTTTACAAACATCTTTCTTAGTGAAACTGGACAGTATGACTTAACACTGCCTCAAAAGAATGGGATGCTGAAAAACACTAGGCTCTGTATTATACCCAAAATGCTGTCCAGAGTTAATAAATTTATATGGTGCTGCATTTAAATATCCTGAAAGCAGAATTTACAGGAAGTTAAACATTAGCACTTTGCTATGACTAAGTGTTGCATTTTACTAGAGGCAGGGAAAAGCTATATTCATAATACAACAGGAAGTTATATTCATAACCCCCATCAAGGTTAAGCTTTAATAAAAGAATCTTCTTTTAAAGTTTACTCTAAACTTCAAGGACTGTCTGAGTCAGGAGGTGAGACATCCTCCTACCCCTTACAGTTACAACACTGTCCTAGCAAGGGCCACAGACCTGCCAAAAGTGTCCAGTGTTGTTCTTGTGAAAACAACATATCTGCAGAACTCTCGGGGGGAAAAAAAAAACAAAACAAAAACAACAAACCAAAAAAACCTCCCCTCTACAGCTTTACTGAGATCCCAGAATCAGTGATATGAATTCATATGTTCCTGAACAAAATAATAACTTGGCAACAATGTTTGGAACAAGTTATAGATTGCATATAAACCTACTTGGCAAGCCAGACCGCAGGGTATTGGAGTAATTTCTCTGGGATAAAGGCATAGACTAACTCCTCTGTGTCAGTCACGAGCAAGCATGTTAGGGCCTGGCAATATTTCTCCGATGTTAATACAGGGTCATGATCATCTGCTGAACATCAAAGTCCAAACATCACTTCTGAATTAAGACTACAATATCAACCCTAATTAAAGGGATAGTGAATGCAATCAGCAAAAGCCTATCCAAACTGAAAAGACACTGCAAATCCACTTGTTTACTGTGCTTTCAAATACAGACATAAACCAGACAGTGCTAGAGTGCACATGCATGCATGCATACGTACAAACACGCACAGAGAAGGAAGCAAACTTTAGCGGACCTAGGAGAGGCAGCCCCTTTCTGTGGGCCACACAGTGCCAAATCTGAAAGGCTACTAGGTCTTCAGATAAGTCACACACAAATAACAGACCATAGAGCAAATATTAACCATATTACTACAAAGTTTAGCAATTTCACTATAACACAGTAAGAATTTCAGAGAAGAAAAGGATTTTTATTTGCAACGCCTCACTTATGTACTTACATGACCTGTTGGTGAGAGCAAACAATTCAAGTTGCCCAAGTTAACACTTAAAAGTAATCAGGAAAAAATGCCACAAATTTCATTGTTAGCGAATATGAGTCTCTCATCTGTGCCAGAGACAAGTGGCCCAAACAAGTTTAATTGAATTAGATGACAGATTCAGATCATGTCATGAGAAAACTGAAAGACAACAAATGTATGAACAATTTAATATTAGGGCAACACTCACATATTAAATAAAGGCAGACCTTTAACTATCAATCTATCTTTCTGAAAGATTCTATTAATTCCTGTGCAAAAGAACAGCCACTCAGATACTGGTGCGATGTCAGACGTACCATTAAAATTGCTTTATAGCGGAATCAGACACAAAGGAAGAACACCTCAAGAATTTAAAGGTATGTCAAAATCAGTGGTGTTGAAAGCAGTACTAGGATCAAGCACTTTTGGATGAGGATATATGGGAACACAAGAATCTGCAACAGGGTCACTTAGAGGTTCAACAGGAGTTCAATAGAGGCGGCCCAAGCACTTTTATGCTCTTAAAACTCTTGTCCAATTCACCATGAAAAGAGTACTTTGACAGCCAGATACTGAGTCATGTAGCTATTACCAATTAAAAAAAAAAAAAACACATTTGGTGGGGAAAGGGAGGAGAGAGAGAAGCTTTCTGCCTTTTGGGTCTTGATCTCTTGCAGAAATGTCATCGCTGCCAGAAAATGTCCAGATTTCAGCTGCTTCCTCTTCGTGGTCTTTAATGTCATTACTGTTAATATGTTCAGCAGATTTCCCTCTTATTATCACAACAGTCAAAGAAAAAGATTGTTCCTTTGCTTATGGAACAACCAGTAAATGCAACTAGCACCCTATGATCAAACCCTGATTTTGATTATTCAAGCTTTCACAAAGATGCTACTGTTTTCCCTTTTCTAAGGTATAACAAGATATAGGTAATCTTTCCTCTAAAATAAAATCCAACAAAGACAAAAGGCAGAAAACAAAGGTGTTGCTGGTTGGTTCAGAAGGTCTCTGAACCAAATTTCTTTCTATTTCATAAGCCTGATGTTCTCCTTGGCCTTGCCTAAAATGACCTAGGCATGTTTTCCATTGAGCCTCAGCTCCCCCAGTTTGAAATATGGATAAGAAAATGAATGCATGGGGTTGGTTAGGACCTTTAATGTACTATCTACTGCCTTCCAGTCTATTCAATAAACGCTTTTTTTCACTGATATTCACAAAGTATAAGCCCCTCTTCCCTCCTCCTCCCAAGCCACAAACTTTCTAGCACCACAGTACAAATACTATAAATTTAGTAGGCAGGCTATTACAATTTCATCTGTAAACCACTTGAGATCTGTGGAAGAAAATGCCCAGTTACTGTTAGTAGCACCATTGCTATCAGTGCCACTGGTACATTGTCCATCTTAAATAATACCGAGTTAATGTTCCAGGGTACAGTAATGTAACTTTCACCACTCAACACACAAAAAAGTAATGTAAGGTAAAAATGTATACCTTGGATATAAGCAAGAAATACTGTCACAATAAATTCATAATAAGTAGTTGCCTCATTTGTCAGACTGTCATGCATAGCAAAAACTTCTGAATTCCTCTGAAGAGTTTTGCTATAGATGTTACAGCTATTAAGTCAGTTATTTCTTCTTCCTAAGCTTAACCAGGAAGTGTGCATCCAAAAGTTTTTATGTTAAAGTATGCAAGTGTATGCAATATATGTAAATACTTGAGGAAGAACAGCTTAAAGTGGTGAAGCTATTTGAAATCAGGTTATTACTTCTGCTTGAAGAAGCAGATTGAATATAGAAAACAGTTTGCTAGCACTAGTAAAATTGCAGGTGCTTGCTACCATGGAGCTTTTGGAAATCTTCATGTATTTATAATCTCTGGTTAATACAGATTTTTCACAGCAGGACCAGCAGGGGATTAATGAAATTACCTTCCAAAGTCTTCTAAATTGCTTAAACAATTCTAAGATTTTGTTCAATGCTGTCTTGCAGTTCTCCCAGACAGTGAATCTATCATATGGAAAATCGAGATTTACTGAATTATCAATGTTACCGAAGTCATTTGCCCAGCATGCAATGTAAAATCTTGATCACTGAATTTTTCATACATCTTAGAGAGCTGAAAACTTCAGTCATGACTAGGAAAGCATCTTAGTCCCACTAAGAAATTTTGCACCGTATGGACAGAACAGGGTAGAAAATACTAGACTGGAGTCCAAAGTGCTCATTCGTTACAGTAAAGGTGGAAGTTTTTTTCTGTTCCTCCCTCTTCCTGCAATCTAAACAGTCCTCACAGCCTCCAGCATGCAGCACCAACTCCTGATACTCAGGATCAGTCTCAGTTTTCTGAACTACCTCATTCTTGCTTGCTACTCAGTGTAGAAGCATCTTCCAGATATTTCTTTGGTTTCCATGAAACCTAAGAGTATTTGTATATATCTAGACATATAATAATGGCAGTTTGCAGAGCACACTTTCACAAAGAACGAAAATGCTAGCTGATCTTCCAAAATATCTCAATACTTTTTCCTTGTCATAAGATTCTCAACACCTTCCAGAGCAGTAAAGTGCAAGGCATCACTCCTTTTGTCATAATTAACTTTCCAAGCTCAGGATGCTGTCACATATAAAAATTATCCAAAAAAAATCAGATTGAGAGTTGCAATCTTCTTAACCCGTGTTCACATTCTGTACAACATCACAAGTAACTGTCAATTTGCCTTCTTAATTGCCATACCATATGCTGACAACTTCCTTCAGTTAATACCTGCCTGAAGAATGGGGATTTTTTACGAAAGGACATAATATGTAGTGTTGGGATTAGTAGTTTTTACTAGTTTTTTAAATAAAGTAATGAAAGTCCGACAAGCACACAACTATTATTTTGTCGCCTTTGCATCAACACAGCAAGAAATCGGGTCTAAGGACTATACCAAAACTCTTAAACGAGTTTAAACTGCTGTCTCAGGCAACACACAAACTAAGTTTCAAAGCCTAAAGAGAAGGTGAATAAAAATGGTACTTAATTCAAACTCCTGCTGTATATGTGAATATTGTGAAACTTTCCAGTATCTCTAATATCTTTGCACTAATTTGCTATTTTCCTCCTATCGGAAGTCACTCATTTTGGTTTCTCTTGAGAACTTAGGCTCTCAGGATCACATCATCACCACGTGAACTATAAACATACAGAAATTAAAACTTGAATCACTCAGTATTTACAGTTGCTATACTTTGTACATGAAGATAGTTTATTTACTATCAGTTCTTAGAGTAGCCATCTACTGTAAAATCTTGGTCAAGTAACATTAAAAGGATCTAATCTACTTCCTATTTTCCAATGTGGATTGACTCTACTTCCTCTAATATCCAAACTATTACATTAAGGAAGAGAAGAAATGTTCTGTATTCACAAATCATAATGAGCTGACTCTGAAACATTTATTTAATAGGATTATTATGTATGAGAATAATATTACATTACTATGTTTATTACTAGTTCTGTCAGTGCAAGGTCAACATATATGCATCTAAAACGTTCATACTATTAATGCACTACTCCAGGTTTCAAACCTGCAAATACTTATCTCCTCCTGGTATTGTGAGTACTTCTGCAAATTAAAATGTACCGTTTCTACTCTATCACAGCAGCCAATACAGCAGTCTCTAGTAAGAGTTTTAAGTCCAGCCTCACAATGACAGGATTAAGAAATATACTCATATACTGGTATTTAATGGATCTAAACAAAAACCTCAAAGCTAACAAAACAAAAAAGCAGTCTGTGCAGGATCATTGGTTTTCTTTTTTCACAATGAGAATCTCTTTAAAGACATTTTTCCGTCATTTCAAGGTCAAGACTTACTTCTCAAAACTCACTACTGCTAATAAGAGGAATCATTTACCAAGCACTGCAAGATCTTTAAAAGGCCACATATAAACATCACGTACTCCAGAGCAATAGTTTGTATCAGCCCAGATAGCTATGCTATGTTTTCACATCAGTGACTTAACATTATCGCTACAGGAGGCCTAAATGTTTTCTTAATAGTAAGCTATGTTCTTTAGGAGTTCATGCCAATTCTACAATAGCCACGTGCATACTTGCAGACTGGGATTTTATTCCTGTCTAAAGCAATGAACTCTAAAGACATCTGCAGCTGGGCATAATGCCCACACTGGTACAATTACAATGCTATGTCAGCTTCTCATTGTTTAAGGTGATGGATTTCATATCTGGGCACGTTATCTTGCTGGAGTCAATGGTATTTTTTTCTTGGAAGCAGGCTGGAATGCCATAGGACTGTGCCAATTTCAAAGCACTGTAATGTGTTTCTACAGCCTTTTTCGCAGGTAACATTATATAGCAATTTCTATTGTGTACACTGCCAGCACTTTATCCTGAACAGGTGCTCAACAAACTTTCAGACTGTTACAGTGCAATGTACTTGAGAAAATCAAGATATGAACAGCCAACCCCCTCGACAAAACAGCAACAGTAGCATGCAAGTAGACTGGCACATTAAGTTTCACAGGCCCCTCAATAGGTTCCCGCTTCAGTTATTAGATCAAGGATCACATGTTACACTGATGAGGGCAAAAGAGCTTTAAACTTTGAAACAATAGACAAAATTCATTCTCAGCAATAGTTTCCATTTGTATTCACAACTGAAGAGAAGCCTTTTGGCTTCCAAATAGCATCTTGTTCCTCAGCCACCACAGAATGCAGTGTGATCCAAGATGTTTTCCCAAGGCTTACTCTTGTTAATTCAACACTAACATACAATACCTTTGGTAGCATGAATAAAGTATAACTTCCCATTTACATATTTGAACTTACAGTCTTTGAATAAGGTTTGTAATACTCCATACAACAGACAAAATGACTGTGAATATTAAGTATTTCATTGAAATGTACAGCATCTTGTCTGATTTGCAAAATGGGAAAAGCAACCAATACAGAGTTCTCTAGAAATCAGTGCTGGATAAAGAGAAAAAAAAAAAAAACCAACCAACCAATCTACCCTGTGCCTCCCACCCCCACACACCTCAACCAAAAAGCTACTGTTTAAATATGACTCACTATGGGACAATTCATAAATATCGAGACCATACCAGATGTACATTATACATTAGCTACTGTACATGCAAATTTGCAATGATGAAGATAGGAACACCAATTCTTGTAGAAAAAAAGGAGGTGCAGCCATAACAAAAAAAAAAAAAAATCAACCAAAATTACTTTATATAAATAACTTTTTCAAAATAAATATACAGGTTTTCACAAATATAACTAATTACAAACAGCTTTGAAACAGTTATTCCAAATGTAAGCACATAAGAAGATGCCAATATTTTGAAAAGCCATAAAGAAATAACTTCCTACTACAGACCCTGTTCACAGGGATGCACTGTCAGGCATTAAAATCACCTGGAAGAGGCTCACAATGAGACAAGAGGCTGCTTCCTCTGCCTTTGCAAAGGCCTGCAGAGTGCAGCACCAACAAGCCCTAAAAATTGGTAAGTGGGCTACCTTCACAAGGTCTTCATTGTGGACCATCAGTGAAGCGTGCTGTTAGGACACACTGAGGCCAGAAGACCCTGGAAGGAGACATTTCCAGATTCATAACTCATTTGTGCTATGTGATTCTGGGCAGCTCGTAAAACCTCTCTGGGCCTCAGTGTCTTTCTGAATGAAATAGGTACAACCACCCCAAGTGCTGAATGATGCTGATAAACGTGATGCGTGCAAAGCAGCTTGAGATCATTGATCAACATACTGTAAAAGAGCAAACTATTACTAGTTCTTCATCATCTGCTGCTCCATGCTTGGGAATCCAGTTATAGCAAAACACACTGTACAGAAAATCACAGTGTCTTCACGGACCTTTTAAGGAGCTAGTTAAAAGTCCCACCAGAATTTCTCAGGCACCTACAGAGCATTATCCGAGTGCCACAAACAGATTCAGTAACAGGTCCAGTGGCACAGTACGTTGCATTGTGCTGGTCAGCAGGGGTCGAGGCAAGAAAAGGGTTATCAGACAGTGAGTAATGGAACACCTGCTGTCACCTATAGTCCTCTCTGAATCCATGCTATACAGTTTCATCACTGACAGCATCAGAGTGTGAGTAATGCTGCAGGCCAAACATGGACCTGTCTGTCAACCTCCTGGTGTTCGGACAAAATGTCCTGAGAAGCTGATGTAGTAGCGACATTCAAGAAATGCTGGATCCCAGCCACTCAGCAATGGCATTAGTGATTCACACTGTGGGTATTATTCTTAAATTCTATGAAACCTTTCATTGTACGAGAGTCACAAATAGAGTCAATATGGCTCCTCAGGACTACTCAAAGCCTTCCTCGCTCTTAAAGCTTTCCAGCACTGAAAAGAATTTGAACTGATACCTCTAAATTGAAGCATGAGGGCAGACAAAAGTGCTGCAAAGCATCCAGACATGCTGTCTAACTAATGCCGGCCTGACCCACTGCCACACGCTGACCCAGTGCACTACTCCGTATCCACCTCCCAAGCTATCGTTTGCACAGGTGCAGGACAGGACTCCAGACTAAATGGAAACAACACAAGTGCTGCTCATTTATCATGCACAGGATGTGTGGTTAAGACCTAGAGGCCCTCTTCTGTACTTTGCCTCCTCAGCATCTCAAAGGGAGGAAAGGGAAACATTTATACACCCCTACAGACAAGGATTACAGGAGCTGGATTCCGAGCCCCACTAAAATCAATAGGGTTGAATTTTCTCCCTTCCCTTAATACATCATTGTACAGAAGAAAAAAATTTCTAGTCGTGACTCTGAAAGTTTCCCTCAATCTGAATCAGCAATTCTGGGTCTTTCTAAAGTCATCATCATTCTAGGAAAGCTCTCGCCAATTTTAAAGATATGTTTTCTTGCATAGGATCTGCAGGATTTCTGGTACCTACTGCAGCAGTACATGCTGCAAAAAGGTCAAAGAACTCTACACCTATTTCCTAAATCATCATAGGTCTCAAAACCCTAAGGATCAGTAGAAATATGTACAAATGCATCTTTATCATAGAATCATATGGTACCATATTTAAACTGGAATTATATGTTTATATTGGGTTAGGAAAAGGATATGCATACTGTGGTGTTCAGATCATTATTATACGCTTAGAACTAATGAAGCCTCTGCCTATGAGCAAGAAGTTCCCTGAGAAACTGACGTTATAGGCCGGCAGCCCAGTGGTAGTCAGCTCTGAAAGATGATATTTTGCTCTCTAGAAAGGATTTCAGACAAGAGGCACTGAATCAATAGCTACTGCTCTTCTCTGATGTTCTGTAGGTTCTTCAGCCAATTTAGAGTTGCTGCCTACCTAAAAAGAACAAACTTAAAATCATTTAAAAACCCTCCAAATTTATCCAAGTCACTGCAAAACACAAAACCAGCTTTCAGTGCTAGCCACAAAGTAGAAGAATATCTTTTTAGGCAGCCTTTCACCTTGCCAGAACTCAGTCACTGGGGAAATACTATATTTCAGGCAAAGACATTTGAGAAGAAAAAACGCTTCTACAAAATGCCTCTGAAAATCCAGTTTCTAATCGCTCAATTACTTGAGCTCTGTGGCTCCCTTTCATGTGAGGACAGAGAGGTTGGCATGGAGGGGATGGGGAGATCAGACCACAGATGGGCAGTGCAGAGTACTCCATTTATTACCATATTCATAACTACAGGGCTCCTGTATCACCAAATCAGTGGCCACAAACAACACCTTACTGTGGGGCTGCCGTTAGCCTGTCTGGTTAATATTCTGCCCAGAATTCTCATTTTCATAATACACAACACCAGGTTTAACTTACCAAAGGCACTGCCTAGATAAATGAGACTTGACTAAATCTGCCCAGCTCAAACTGACTAGATTAATCCAGCATGTGCTGGGTAACAAAGGTAACATTTCTTGTAACACATACAGGCAGGAGGCCAGAGGGTGATAGAAACCACAGCAGCAACCACTAATTAGCCTCAAGGAAGGAGGAAGTCAGAGAGATTGGCCTGGGGCTATATGACTGTGCCAATGATCTAATGTACAGAGCAATAAATAGTTAAGACAATAGTCCCAGGGCAGGCAGAGAGGCCAGGGGGGAGAAATGCTATATGTGGTTGTCAGATACCTTGTAGAAGCTGCAGCCTAATGAGAACAACTGCTAGCTGTAGTAGCCGAGCTGTCATCCACACACCTTGCACGTCACCTGGTTGAGCGACTATCCCATTCCCTTGTCACTGGATAGGTCTGAACTGTAGGACTGAAGCTCTGATTTGTGTGCAATATGTGCATGTTTGTAAAACAGGAAGCGCTATTGACCCACTGTATCTGTCTTGCCAAATAAATAAATTTTAGATTATATGTCAACATGGGGTGTGGTTCTCTTCCAGTGGCCACTTCACCCGATCTCCCATGACTACTTCAGAGTGTCAGTAGCAACTAACTATAGTAATATGAAGAGTCATAACTGCTTCAGAAAAGTTCTTGGAAGAATTACGATACCAGGAGAAAAAAAGGAAGAAAAAAAAAAAAGTATTTCAATGACCTCATAAAAAAAACAAGCAGATGAAGTTTGCAATGTAATGCACAAATGTCACGTTCTCTTTTGGAAAGGTTAAAACCAAAAAATCTTAAAAGAAAATCCAAAGCCCTGTGCCTCACATCTGAAAACATGCCAGGCGTTTGCTCTTACAAACAAAAATTACCTTTAAATGACAGAAATCACTTGTGGAGAAAGTAAAAATGTTTTTAAACTAAATGATTTCTCTTGAACAAGGAAGTCTTTTTGCATTTATATAAAGCAAGCATTCTAGACAGTCAAGGAAAGAGACATAGGAGTGTTGTCAAGCTTTTTCCAAGGTTTAGCCATTTGATAAAGCCTTTGATAATTTATTCATGAATGTTTAATCTGGGGCTTTAATCTTCAAACGGCTTCCTAACTAACAGATTTGCTTTATTTCCCTTCCATATTCTGCCCCCATGTAATTACTTTTTAGTTTTACAAGTGATTTTCTGTATTGATTAGCCCAGCAAGGAACGCGTCCATCATCCAAACTTAACTACGCTTACCAGAAATTAGTGAAAACTAGTGGTGAAAAAAACTCGCTCTTGTTGTTTACTTAGACTAAATTAAAAGGTACATTTCTGGCTTATGAAGCAATCACTAAAATATAGGCCTTTCAACTACTGAAATGTAAATGAACACTTTCCTTCATCTCCAGTTTGCTGCAAGTGTTACTGTGATGGTAATTTATTCATAAGTGTTACGAAGAAATACTTTCCTTGTCATTTTCATTTCAAATGCTAACACTTCAGTTTGAATACAGAAGAATATGCTAGATTGAAATTACACATGAAAGTTTATTTTCTCAACCAACATCATCTGAGCTTATAAAAATAACAGCACTCTAATGAGTGATTATTTTGGGTTGAGTATGAGGTACGAGTGATGAAGGCAGAAGGACACAGACGGACAGAGAACAGGACTTCCCGAGCTCATGAAAAACAATGTTTGTGGCAGTGTTTGTTGAAGAATCATTTATAAGGATAAAAAAAACATATTAGCCAAAAAAATTGAGTGTAAACACCTTCTATAACTGCACTGATCAGCATGTAGACTCTTTTCCTCATTTCTTAATATTGTGAAAAAGGAAAAAAAAAATGCAGTCAGTCGCAGTGTATGTTTATAGGAGGCTTAGAAAGACATGAAGAGCTTTGAAAAGCAGCTACTGTCAGTTCTGAGGTCAACAAATTATTTTAGGTTCAACTGTGTCAACTTTTCACAGCTGAAGTATAATGTGTAGCAGAGTACTCCATTCACCTTTTGTAAAAAATGGCAATTCTTTAGCTAAGACAGTCATTTAACCCATTTCTTTCTTTAGAAATTGATGCAGTTGAATTAGTTACAATCTGAAACGGGCTGACACATTTCAACACTTATCTTGAATAGTCTGCCGCTGGGCTTGCATGTGCAAGTGGAGTAAAAGATTTTCCAAGGACAATGCTCTGCTGTCGAATATCTTAGATCAGAAATGAGCCCCAAATCTGAACACTTGCTAACAGAATCATGGAAAACTAATGAACCCCCAATGGTATTGAAAGCCATAGTATTTATTTAGGTGCCCAAATATAGACTGAAGAACCTAATGAATGGGATTATTACTTACTGAAATAGACCCCTTCACCTGGATGTCAACAGCATATAAAGAGGAAATTTGGATATCGGTTACATCCCTGTACTTCAAAAACACCTCTTGTTTGTCAGTCTCTGTAAAAATCAGGAGTCAAATGTGAAGAAAAGATTAGGTACGCATCTGGAATATTGTAGAGACATACGTAAATTTGGCAAACTACTTGATAAGAAGGTGGCTTATTCTAGGATAAAAACACAAAAACCAAAACTGCCGTACCTAGAGATTTTTAAAAAACACAGAACAAAGTACTGCATTTTATGAAAACAGATTTTTTTCATTTTATGATGCAAATCTCCTTTTACATATTACTATATCCTGAGTTCTAAAGAATATATTTTAGTGATAAGACAATACAGCTATCCAAACTGTTTTCAGATATTTTCATGTTATGAATAACATTCCATTAGGAAATTTTCAGTGCAGAGTCCCATAGTCTGGACCTCAATTCTTTTCCCATTCCAGACTTTTGTCTGGAAATCACCAGCAAATGTGGTGATTAAAAGCTCTTAATACTAATGGTATCTATATATTCTGATTTTCCCTGAGGGTAGGGGGTTTACAGAATTTTCTGGAATGAAAGGTTTTGATGACTGCATGGAATAAGGTGAATTATACTTCATTATAGTTCAACACAAACACCTATAGAGAGGTGAACTTGGTTATCTAGGACAACTAGTTAAATTTTTAAAACCAGGATTGGACCTTCCCAATTTAGGTGGTAAACTGTCACTGCATTCCCTTCATCATATCATCACAGCTCACTGTTTCTTTTACTAGTTAAAAAACCCTATTTTGATGTCATCCCGTCACTTGACTAATTTCTACTTTCACTATATCATGACAGAAAACTTTTTACAGACACACCTGGCACATCTCCTAGAAACAAATTATATGAAATACGCAAAAAGCATCAGCCTGCTCAATGGACAAAAGGAAAGCCACTAGATACTGAGGTACTAGCACAAAACTTAGTCTTCACATGAAGCACAAGAAAATAGCACATGGTGGCTTTATGATAAAAACCTCCCTATTCACGTGGGAGGTATATCCTTGACAACTCTTGCCACATTAGTCACTGGCTGTGTTACAGTTGAGGAGGGGTCTACAAACCCCAGGTAGAACTTTTTGAGCTTTGGCAACCATAACTATATGAATCTTTCTATATCTGCACCCAATGCCAGCCACTATCATATGTACAGCATGGACAGAGGCCACTGCACAAAAGGTCCTTCCGTTGCAAATGTGAATGTGTAGGGACCTCATAAAGGGCCTAATCTTGTTTGCTTTGGGGAAATTAAACAACACTTACTCGGCCACCTTTGAGGCTTCCTCACTTTGAAAGGTTTCCCCTTCAACACTATGCTACAGCTGACAGTCCCCAGAAGGGGAGAAGCTTTCAGAAATGGTTCCACAGTCAGCAACGGATCCACCAAACAGCGGTTCCCTGGTGATACAGGCTATGCCCTCCTGAGAAACAAATTTCCACACTCTTCAGATTTTTCTATTTATTACAAACATTTCTCTAGTACTAACAAGATTTCCCTATGTGATTAAAAAAAAAAAAAAAAAAAAAAGCTGACAAAGTGCACTGCTACCAGAACAGGGAACCATTAATTCAGACAAAAGGTGCTTAGAACAGGCAATTTTACTCTTTCCCAAGCACACTGTAGTCATTACAGAGATAATTTGTATTAAAAAAGAGTCAATCTCTAAAGACGTATCAGAGATGACTAATACTGAAAAATGCAAAATAATTGAAATCAGCATTATATTACAGTCTAATTCAAAAACTGCATAATACACAACTTCCCATTTGTTACTGAGAATTATCTCCTCAGAAGTATGACCAAGGCCAGATTAGCCTTTTTTTTTCCCCCAGATAAAACTGAAGTGCCACCCAGCTCTTTACTGGTGAGTGACATCCATCCTTCCTGATGCTGACAGTCCCACAGATCACTGCCAATCAACCCAACTAGCAAATGTGATCTTGTTTTTATACAACTTGAAGATGACTCAGCAGACAGGCTACCTACAACCTCCCAGCTAAAGAGCCAAACCAAATCTTTGATGAGGTGCTGTCAAGCATCTGTACAACAGCACATTAACAAGCCTCCGCAGCACAGAGTGGGCAAAACTCCTGAAGTGTCATTACTGGGAAAAAGGCGGCAATCCAATTTGTGGAACGTGATGGCTTAGTCTGTACTTGGATGGGCTTGTCCTTTGTGAATAATACATGAACATTTCTTTCTATGAAAAGGAAATTATTTCCACTAAATTCTGCAAACAAATTCACTATCAATCAAAAGTGTTTTTAATGAATGTGGAGAGAGCGCAGATTGCACTCTCACACAGAATGTCCTGTGAGGGCTAAGAAAGCCCGAGAAGTTATTCTTTGAATGTGTTTGTATGTGGAAATAACCTGGCACCTAGCCCACAAAACAAACAGATACCTTGAAGTCTCACAGTACAGCTATTTTGGGAACCACAATGAGTTCTAGAAGCTTCACAATAACGTAAGAAATTTCTCCAGGGACACTGCTTTATATTGCATTTAACAGGAACTGATTCTGGCCTCAGTAAAAATCCTTTCTCTCTCCTCTTCCTCTGTAAGGAATGATGTACTCAAAGTGATACAGCAGCAAAGGATAAAATAAAGAAAAAACATGCACCAAAAAAAAAAAAACTTGGGAAGAAGGCAATGCATGCTAAGCAATAAAATGCACTCTGTATTTCTCTGTATTTCAGGTCACTTTTTGGTCCAAGGACAGCAGACCTTCCTAGCTGTTCTGTGACAGCATCCAGTTGTAGCCATGCATATGTTCTTAACTTGGAGACTTACTATGGCATCAGGCTCATTTCTCCATGAAACCCAGTTTAACTTTAGCGCTGTGTATGTCAGATTCTCCAAGGTGCCAATTATGATGCTGGAAATAGATTCACCATTTCTTGGAAGCAACGTTACAGAGAAACACCAAGTAATTAAAAATAATTTAAAAATTTAAATATTTGCATTTTAATACTCAATTCTTAGAATCTCTGTAGCAGGCTTTTTGACCCACTAGCTAAAGAAGAGTTTCAATAAAAAGGCTAAGGAGCATATACATATTTTAGGCATTGAAATATCTGTATCTAACACTATTCTGATAGAACAAAGCTGCACAGTCAAAAAGTCCAGTAGCACTGAAATGTTATCCTCTTTCATCCTACAGCATAAGAATACACTACAGATGAATTAAAAAAAAAAAACAAACTTTTCTTGCATTTGTTCATCATCTGTTTATCTTTTAAATACTTTGTGAGATATAAATATCCTTCGCTCAAGGACAACAGAAGAAAAGATAAGTTATTTCTCACCTTAAAGAAAAATTGACATAGCTTTGGATATAGCCTGACTTGTATCTCACTGATTCTGGCAAGTTCCTTTTTGAAGCTGCATTTCATTCTTTTATTTTTATTTCATAGACTATTTATGTTTGTAGCTTAATTTCCTCCATAATGACATTTTAGGCATTCATAACAAGCCTCATGAATGTGGCTGGAAGCAAGTACTCATCTCTCCAAGTAGTTTTAGGAGAAAAAGTTTCAGGGTAGCTCTGCAGGCTGGATGTCCCACTGTTTTCTAATCCTCTTGCTATTACTTGACTCCATCTTCTAGAAAACTGTGCCCTTCATTTATTTTGTGTCAACACTGTGATTGCTATTACTTTTCTCCTCCTTTATCAACTGCAGGCTTCTAGTTATCTCCTAGCATAGCTGAAGTCAGGTATTGAGCTAAAAACATTATTAGGTTGCATTGCTGGAAGAAAAGAAGGCACGACAGCATGTCTAGAGTCAAAGTACTGTAGCTGTAGAAAGAGAAAAATTTTCAGAACAAATTACAGCTCTGTGTAAAGGCAGTCTGCAGCATCCAATAATACCATACTCCAATAGAGGATAGATGTTTGTGACATTAGTCTTCACTGAGTAATATGAATTAAAAGCTTTTCTGGTTTTGCAAGCAATTATCCAAAGGTTATAAAAAGTCCAGCTCCAATTCTCCTTTTATTTATACTTCATAGCAAGATTCATATATCATGTTCTCAGATTTTATTACGTTACCTGTCAAGAAGTAAAGAAACAGCTATTTCAACCGAACTGTTCAGTTAACAAGCTCGAGTCTGTATGTTCAGCAACTGTTTGCTCAATGCATGAAAACTGTAGCTTGCCATACACAGAGGCACCCCATAAGTCATATTCACAACTCTTTCTGAATAGTTCATTGTAGTTACTGCAGGTTCAGTTATGTAACAAGCTAACACAGCTATTCCCGCCCCCTCCCCCCCCCCCCCCGGCCCCTTACAAGAATATATTCTTCTTGTACTGGTAACTGTTTAATACATAAATATAAACCAATCAGGTTACATAAGTGACAGACAATACCATACCTCATTTAGGGATCTTTAGAAAAAAGAGGTTCCTATTGAGATTGCACCAACTTAGAATCATAGAATCACTTAGGTTGGAAAAGACCTTTAAGATCATCAAGCCCAAATGTAAACCTAACACTGCCAAGTCCAGCACTAAACCATGGTCCTAAGCGCCACATCTACATGTCTTTTAAATACCTCCAGGGATGGTGACTCCACCACTTCCCTGGGCAGCCTGTTCCAATGCCTGACAACCCTTTCGGTGAAGAAATTTTTCCTAATATCCAATCTAAACCTCCCCTGGCACAACCTGACACCATTTCCTCTCATCCTATCACTTGTCACTTGGGAGAAGAGACTGACACCCGCCTCGCTACAACCTCCTTTCAGGTAGTTGTAGGGAGCGATAAGGTCTCCCCTCAGCCTCCTTTTCTCCAGACCAAACAACCCCAGTTGCCTCAGCCACTCCTCATAAGACTTGTGCTCTAGACCCTTCACCAGCTTCGCTCCAGCACCTCAATGTCTTTCCTGTAGTGGGAGGCCCAAAACTGAACACAGTATTCAAGGTGCAGCCGCACCAGTGCCGAGTACAGGGGAACAATCACTTCCCTGCTCCTGCTGGCCACACTATTTCTGATACAGGCCAGGATGCCATTGGCCTTCTTGGCCACCTGGGCACACTGCTGGCTCATATTCAGCCGGCTGTCAACCAGCACCCCCGGGTCCTTTTCCGCTGGGCAGCTTTCCAGATGCTCTTCCCCAAGCCTGTAGCATTGCATGGGGTTGTTGTGACCCAAGTGCAGGACCCAGCACTGAGCCTTGTTGGATCTCATACAACTGGCCTTGGCCCATTGATCCAGCCTGTCCAGATCCCTCTGTAGAGACTTCCTACCCTCAAGCAGATCAACATTCCCACCCAACTTGGTGTCATCTGCAAACTTACTGAGGGTGCACTCGATCCCCTTGTCCAGGTCATTGATAAAGAGATTAAACAGAACCAGCCCCAGTACCAAGCCCTGGGGAACACCACTTGTGACTGGCCACCAACTGGATTTAACTCCATTCACCACAACTCTTTGGGCCGTCCATCCAGCCAGTTTTTTACCCAGCAAAGACTATGCTCGTCCAAGCCATGAGCAGCCAGTTCCTCCAGGAGAATGCTGTGGGAAACGGTGTCAAAGGCTTTACTAAAGTCCAGGTAAACAACACCCACAGCCTTTCCCTCATTCATTAAAAGCAGTTTACCCAAGGTTGGACCACTTATGTTCAGTATGCTGCATTTCCATGATCTTTACATGGCATGCTAATAGCAATTCATTGCCTCGTTTCTAAATTATTTTAGCAGTATGTTTTTACAATTTTCCTTCTACATGTATGGGAATCCTTTTTCATTTCTTACTACTTGCAGGAGAGTTTATCTTAATCCATATATGTACCTAGTGCATGATGTAAGGTTCACAGTTTGGTTAGCAGGTTGCCAGAGTTCAATTAAATAATTTACATCACACAGCATTAACGCATGGGCTTTGGCAATACATCTCATGCCATCTGTTTGAAAAGTTTTGAGAACTCAGAGATTAGTCAGACAGAAATATTAGTTCTTACTTGGAATGCATATTGTGATACTTCATCTGCCAGTAAGCCACAAGGGAAAGCAAGCTTTGAAGTATTAATTCACTTCACAAAAAAAATTAAAATAATTTGGTGGATCATCTATAGGGCCAGATGAACAAACTAGACAAAACCAAGAACTAACTTAAAACTGTCAAGAGACCTTTTACAGTTCAAGCCCTTTGGGGGAAGAGATAAAAAATAAATGCTACTCAGCTTGGTTTATATTTGCCATATGTAGAGAATCAGGTAAAATGGTAAAAAATCTGATAATATTTTAATTCTAGGCTCTGCAGATTTTGTTTATTCATAACTTGGAAAGAATTTCTGAAGTAACTTTATTTTAGTTTAAGGCTCATGAAAAAACTCAATTTGCATCAAGTATACAAAAATAACAAAGCTACTCCCACAAAATAATCTCTTGAAAGAAAAATCTTGTAAGTATTACTTTCTTTAAGGTTAATAATACTAAAATCCTTTGACTAGTTAAGAACAGAGCCTGTGCTCAAGGTAAACACCACGTGAAACAGAGGGTTTTGACCATGACAAAACACTGAGCAGCCCAAGATGGAAATGTGGGACTCAGCACTGTTCACATAGCTAAAGCCTGAGAAAGGGCATCCAGCATGCTAACGGTGGATGAGTCTCTGCTGAAAGAAGCCAAAGTATTGCCTAAGAAGAGGAAAACAACTCATGCCCAATAAGAGCTCAACACCTAGAAGGAAAATATAAAAAATTGTGTCAGATTTTGATGACAAAAAGATTAGAGTGGCTGATGGGTAAATACGATGGACATAGGGGTTGTTGTGTGGTAATGGAAGAGGCCAAGGTGCAAACAAGGTTCACACTTCTCTTCAGAAGTCTCTCAGCTGGTTTGTTTCCTGAGGACAAGCATTTGTTCGTCGGATCTAATGACTTCAATCAGAAATTCTCTCATTTTACTTTAAACAACGTGTAGGAAAAATAACTTCTTGATGAGTTATGGTGTTACCTCTTTTCTAGGTGTTCTTAGGCTTTATATAAAATATTCATTACTATTCATATTGTTGAAAGTTCTGCACAAGAATTCACCACAACAGCATCAATATTTCACAGCAGGGAGATATTTCTGATCACCGGGCTGCTGCTGGCATGTGAACTTCCTAAATCGATACTATGTTATCCTAAGTAAATAAGAAATGCTATTCTTAAAGCAGTAAATGAAGTTCATTTGAAACAATGAGGAAACAACATCCACAGAGGGACAGATGGTCTATTGATTTTCCAAAGATCTCCTCTATGCAGTCCTACTACATCACTCTATGGCAGAGTGTACGCAAAGGTGTTCATTGCTTCGGACAGTAATTTATAGTCTTTCATCAAAATCACGTGCTTCCTGAAAAACTTCCTGGACTTACAGTGTGCTGCTTGTATTTAAACAGATGCACTGCTGCTACATTGCTTAAAGCTGACACTCGCTTTGCAAGACAAAAGCAGTCGAGCATGTCTGTCTGTTCACAGAGAAAGGGTACTTGGTAGATGAAGTAGAACATGATGGTTTAACACAAGGGAAGACCATAGGAAGTAAAAGGGGCATTTGGATGCCCACTGTTTTAAGAGACTTAGCTGCTGAAATGTATTCGCTTTTGCCAGCGCTGTACTCTCAAAATACATTGTCGAAGCCCACATATCCAAAGGTAATAACTTAGAAGACATGGGTAACCACCTGCTGTGCTCTAAGCTAGTGAAATGTTTTCTAATGTGCAAGAAAGTATGCTTGAATCTAATTTAATTACCTTGGGCATGCCAGAAGAGGTATCCCTTTCCATTTCTCTTTCTTTCAGAATAATAATTAAGCATTTTTTAGTATGAGACTAGCTTTGATCCCAAATTTACACCAGCCGTCATCACCATCACTTGAAAGCACTCCTGTTGTTTCCACTTCTTTGTTTAACAAACTTGGAACACAGACTAATCTCACTCAGATCACTTCACCTGTTTGTAAGAAACTTAATACATACAGGGAGGGAGAGACAGAGATAAAGTTAAATGATGCATCAAGCTCCTTATGCCAACAAGTTTTTTCATGGAAATCACTATTTGGCAAATGAACAAGTCAGATTACTGAACAATGTGCCGCCCCCAGTATTTTGTCTACAGGGTATTATGTAACAGCTGCTCTACTGATAATACTTTCCCCTTCTGGGGGAAGGTAGGTAGGCAGTAGAAAGCAGTTTCACTTTTAGCTCCAAGAATCTTATTCCCTGGTTGGGAAAGGTAAACCTAACAGAAAAAGAGATTACCAACTTATTGGATAGACAATGTTGATCTCATTCTGAAACTTCAGTGTTAGCATTAGGTGTCCAAATCCAATATTTTGTTGTCTAGACAGAGGGATGCAATATTTCAGTGCTGTATAAATAACCATTAAATAATGGAAGAAGAACAAGCTTTTCATGCAAAGCTAGTGTATTACAATCATTTCATGAAGGCAGTCATGCTAGTCTTCAGTAAAGATAATACTCTAGCCACGTTTCAGTACCATGCTTATATATTACATTATATGTACAGATGTATATGAAACTGGCAGAAGTATGAAGCACAGCAGGAGTGGTTTTGGAAGCAAAACCAGTGCTCAACCAATTCCATTCATCTCTGTGAAGGAGAAATATATTTTTTCCCTCAATTCAAAATTTTGCTGAATTTTAAGCTGTGTTTTATTCTGCATTTTAACAGGGGCTTTAAGAAAACACACAGCTCCATTGATCCACTTGGCTTGCCTATCAGAGAGTACTCAGACTCCTATGTCAGAAAAGGCATATAGTCTAATGATCAAAGCCAAGCAACTGGGAATCAAGCCACCTGGCTTATTCTACAAGGGAAAAAACAAAATCTAAAATGGATTAATTAAGGACAGGTTGGGACTGTTACTTGCTCAGGTGCTTACCAGAATAGGAGCTCACAAAGCCTTTGCAGTTCTGCAGCAACACTAATAAGTCGGGACAATCTCAGCCTCTGCCTTCTCCCAAGGTCAAGCCTGTGTACGGCTGATATTTTGTACTTAAACCATTACAAAGGTAAGAGGGAGGATGAGGAAAGAAGTTCCCCCGGATGGTGGCTAACTTGTCTTTGGCTCTGAGAGAAGCAGAAATGCTAACAGAGACCTACACACCTTCCTTTGGAGTGGCACTTGCCTGCCTGCTGTTTAGGTGTGATGCTCTCCTGCATGCACAGCACCACAGCACGCTTGCATCTAGACCTTTGCCTCCTGAAGGCCTGTACTTTACATTTCCAGCCTTCACAAAATGCTCTAAGTTCCTTGCATGTGCACGTTAGTCTTATGACTAGGAATAATAAGCACATGGTGTAGGTTTAGATGAAGATACAGGTGCAAACCCTCCAAAAACTGTATCACTCGTCAGGTGCAAGGCTTCTACAGCAGATAAGAGTCAGACATTGTCCAGATGCATGCTGTGGTAAAATCTGGCCCATTCCATGGATTCTGATCCATCAACATGGGAAATAAAACAACCTAATGAAAAACAACCCGTGAACAAATCAGCTACTGAAAAGTCATAATTGTTTCTAGAAACCTCGCTCTTGCCCTCCACCTGCTCACTCCTACAGACTCGCCTTCCCGCAGGCACCTCAGGCTCACACTGCCGTGGGTTGAGAAGTGAACCAACCGGACCCGTGGCAACCTTCTCCCAGCTGCCACCTCCTCCGGGGGAAAGAGAGGGAATCTGGCCCTCCTATTGCCTATTATCAGATCATGTTTCTTTCAGCATCCCCAGAGGTGATGCCACCGTGGGCTGGATAAATGATCTCAGCAGGCTACAGGCAGTCTATAAGCACCTGCGATAAACGAGTTATTTCATTGGGACATTTGGAGTGCTTCATCATGATGGAAAGGCAACAATGGCTGAAAATGCTGATACCTTCAGATCCAGTGTGAACAGCGTCCAAACAATTAACAAAGCTTTTCTGAACTCCTTTTCCAAGCAGCCACATAATTAGCGTCTCCTCCTAGGGACATTTTTTGGCCCAAATCCTCTCTGCTTTTGTCAGCAAACACCAAAGACTATTCCTCATTCTATCATCACATGAGACTACATCTTTTATTGCTACCTTAGCACCAACAAAAGAAATATTAAACATATTCTAATACCTAACTTACTTTCTCCCTCTAGTTACAATTAGATGCTTCAGCTCACAAAGCAGTGAGATGCTGGCTTTTTTTCCACTACCACCAAGCTCTATTTTCAGATCTCACACCATCACCCTTGAATTGTAGGAAGTTATTGCTATCTCTCATTCTTGATCTAAACCAGATGGAAGTGGAATTCCAGATTTTGACTTGTGTAAGTGAAGAATAATTTAAAATAATAAAGCTCAAGGGCCAGATTACATGCAAGGAAAGCAACTGTGGGAAGCCCTTGGAGGGCATGAGATACAAGGGAGGAACAGACAGGAGAAGAGGCCAGATACAGTAGTCCACAAGAACACAAAGTTTTCTTTACTCTGTTTCCAAACAATTATACAGTGAGATCTTTTAGTATATGCTTATACTTAAGCACGAAGATAAACTTCCTGATTTTACAATGCATGCTAAGTGTATTTATTTGTACTAAGGCTTTTATTTCACACTTTTCATTGTAAAAGCACAGTCAGACAAGTATACGATCACCTACTGTGGGGCAACTTCATTTGTGAGCAAAGGCTCAGACTGCAAATACTGCAATTGAAGAGGAGCTTCTGGTAGAAAACAAGATAAAACTGGAGACATCTGAACCATAATGAACTGTTCAGATTTTAATTACCCTTGTGCTAGTCCAAAAGAGCATTGTTTTTTCTACAATTTTTATCCGTGAACCACAGTACAAAATGTTTAAATTTCATCTGTTGTATAGTTACAACACTTGACGTGAAGAAGCTTTTTCTCTAAGCTACTACTAAATCAATTGTTTCTGCAGTGAGCACAGGACTGTGAGGCCCTGATTCCAAACTAAGTCCCCTACAATTTTATTGAAAGTTAAGGTAGGAGACATACAGCACCATGGAAAGATAGTCCCTAAGCAGGAAAGGGGAATATTTCATTTTGTCCCACTTCTACCACATCACATTTATAAGAATGTACATTTAGGACATAAGTCTTGGAAGATGTCAGACAGGAGTAAATTATTTTTATAGAATAATTTATTTTTAATTCTATTCAACAGAGTAGGGACAGAACAAAATAGCTTTATACGTAAAGATGTCAAAGATACGGAATATGTAAATGGGTAAACTTAGAAATGGACCAAAATAACAGAGTCCAGAAATACAGCTTTTTAAAATGTTCCCCTACTGTCTCGAGTAATAAATTAATCACCGTATTTAGCATTCTTGTTAGCCATCCATACAGCACAATCTTCCCCATACCACTCAGACTAATGTGTAAAGGTACTCTATTTGTGAAGAGCAATTTCTTTCAGTCACCGAAGGACAATAACCGTAGCCTCAATTAACTTGCCAGTTTTGAAACTCATATTTCAACTGGGAATCAGCCTAATATCACAGTTCATGACATCCTAACAGACCTCAAAAATGTCAGCTAGTAGTGAAATGTTCTCTACTCTGTCGTCCATAGCAATACAGTTGTTACCAAACCAACAACATTACAATACCCATATTTTAACTTCATTCCCCTACCACCAGGCTGGAGATGGATATTTCAGAACACAAATATTCAAAAAAAAAAAGTAAAAAACTCAGAAACATTAGGAATAAAAGGCCGCTTGACCCTGAATATCTCCTTACTTTAGGATGGCGTTAATGCAACCATCCTGTTTTCTCACAACATGCCTCAATACTGCCTTTCTCTAGAAAGAAATCTAGGTGCCTCTTGAATTCATTTATGCTTTTAGCTTCAAAATAGCTTCCCCGTGATTTATTCCATATGTTTATCATCCTCTCAGGAAACACCCCGTAGCCGGAACAGAAACGGACAAAAGTTTCCCCATCAAGCTGACATCTGGCTGTCTCTTTTTGCTCCTCCTGTGCCTTCTCTGCATACAGGTTAGGCTGACTGAGCTACTGATGGGGTTTTCATTTCTCTCCCCAGTGACAAATTCATAACCAGCAGCTCTCTGTGTCTCACCTTATTAAAAAAACTATGCTGAAGTTGCAAGAATTTTTTTAAATAAATGACATGAAGTCTATCCCTTTTATACTATAAAAATATGTATTATTTCATTCAGCAAATGCTTTAGAAGCACTATTATCCAAGACCAATAAAGACCAATAATACAATCTCAGAGGCTCAAGTCTCACTTACACTGAAAAAGAGTGTAAACAGGGCACATCCTGGCCATCCATGCCAGACATGCAGTTTCACATGACTCTTCTTTATACACCAGTACAAGGAAATTAATTCAAAATAATCCATTCAATGTTAGTAGCATTAAACTCTACCCCAAGAAAAATGAGTTCAGTCTTGAATTTATCCCAGTACCTTGGCATTCAGAAGAATCATAGAAGTTGTACATTAATATCTTGCCCACTCTACCTGTAAGATGTTCTATGAGTGACAATGTGCTCTTCCACTCAGAGAAATGCTAGAGCTGGATCCACAGAATCTCAAAGAGCCATTCTTTCATTGCATGTTCTGATATAAGCTAATTTGGCTACCTTATTTTCACTGAAACCTCAAAAGAAATCTAGATAATAGAAAACTGATGGAGAACAGTAGAATTCCATGCTGGAACTTGGCTGCCCATTTTGTGACACTGCAGAACATTGCCCTTCCATGGCGGAGCCATCAGTGTGCATAGACTCCTGAAAACCAAGGACTACTCTCTATGAGTAGCTATTACAGCAAAAGAGTATCTGGCCACTCAGAACAGATGTAATATAAATTCCTTATATTTGCAGCACATCCATCCATACAGACGCTCTTATGACTACAAGGAAATAGAAATCCTAAATTAAACCAGAACTTGACTTCTTTATTTTGCACACACTTCAGAGCAGAAATAGAAGGAACCCACCATATTATTTAATCACTGTAATGCTGTCTCATAGCGTAGTTAACTCCATGGTAGAAGTTAACCTCCCACTTGACCTAAGTGTCACAGATTAAATTACACTGGACAGACGAAGAGAACTTGGACTTAAGAAATTATTTAATCTTAGGCCTTTGAAAAAGAAAAGGAAAAGAAAAACAAAAGGGGAAAAAAAAAAAGATCAATTGGGTATATCTGCTTAAAGGAAAACTGCATCACCAGTGAGTTTATTGAGGGAGAAGGAATGAAATGTTCCTGTGGCTGATGACTGAGAAACAATATCCCTTCTATTTTGCCACAATACATGACATTTTCTTTAAACACAACCCATTAAATATTGTTCTGAAAAATCCTTCACTTACTGAAAGGGTTTCTAAGGAGCTCAGAGCACTGGAATTTCAAACCCCATAGGAGAATTTGGTTAGAAAGACAGATGTGGTCATATTCATGAAAGCTTGTTTTCCATATTCTTAATCACCTCCAGACATTGTAGAAGTCATATTGTGCAAGAAAGGTATAGTAACATATGCCTTGTTTGCTGCCTACAGTGTATGTTACATCCCAAGTAAGGATTAAGTGTCTGTTTGGGAACCAAACACAAGCCTCATGCTTTATCAATAGCTAGACAGTCCTAAGATTGATAACATTACTGAGCATACTTGAGAATTAATTGGTTTTCTTATGCGGAGTGAAGAAATTAATTATGTAACTTAGAAACCACAAATTCTGTTTTACAGACTTTTGACTAGATTACCCATTAAAAAAAAAAAAAATCTGAATCTAGGATCAGTATCAATAGAAGTCCACCTCAAAGGTAATAAAAGTCAGGAATTAATTCCTGTTACAATCTTCACATGAAGCACACAAAAAAAGCTTCTCTTTCTTATGTTCAAACTCTGTTAATAAAGAGCTTAAAAACCAAAAAATAAGCAAAGCCCTCTGCCAAGCAGTTTTCCTAAAAAACTTTGTTAGCACATAGCATACATAATACTTAATTCTTTCCTTTCTCTGATATTTTGAGGCAATTGTTACCAACTGAATGAACACATGGATAAAGCTTGCTGTCAAAAAAACAAATGAAGTCTGAGACTTACTGATGTTTTTTTATGGGGAAAGGAATGATTAGCAGGTGAAGTCAAGTAGATACTGCCTCATTAAGCTGTCACATTGCATTTCATTATTGTCTTCCAGTTTATAATGAGATGAGAACAATAAATGTTTACTAAATTACCACCAAAAAAAAAAGAAAATGCTCAAAATGTTTCCATTAGCCAATGAAAATTCCTTCCCGTGACACAAGGCAAAAAAAGCAAAACCGATCTGCATGTCTGTCCTTGCTTATTTTTTGAAGAACATAAATAAAGCATAATCACAAATACCATGCCACACTTGCATGGTACAGCTGTTGACAGCTTAAGTCAACAAAAAGAAACAACAAATGTTGATTATATCAACAAGTTGCTTCCATACAAAGTAAAGACAACCATCAAAGAAATACTGATTTGTTTCAAAAAAACAAATTGACAATTGGCAATGTATTTTTTTTCAATTTTCCCTATTCACAAAAATAGCCGCAGTTCAGCCTTTCTGATTGGAATGCTAGTCAAGTCTGTTTCTGCAAAATTTTGTCAGTACCTTTCAGCACCCACATAATATTTCTAAGGAAAAAGCATGATAAATACACTGTTACTGCTTCACAAGGCAGTATCTTTAATGAAAAGAGATTTTCAACTTGTATTCATAATCCTCTTCCTTTCTCATGTCATTCCATTAACCAAGAAATGATAGCTCAGTCACTGAAACTGCAAGCAAAAGTAGGCTGAAGCAAGCATTCAAGTTTTTGCAACTTTTTGATACTGAACTCTTGATTTGTTTTCCCACAGTATTGTTCCATAAACCCTTTCTTTCATTTTAACACCTCATAATGAATTCAGATATCTTTTCTGTTATGGGTTGTTCGGTTTGGCTGTGGTGGAAAATTCTGTATAGCTTTGATTTATACTCCATTCCACATACAAATTCGAGGGAACAGGTCGTTCCAGATGCAGTACATGACAGTTTTCTGCTGTTTTCCAGATGGGTGTTATCTTTAAGATTTCAGTTTATTTTTACTTTTTCCTGTATATTACAGTGACTAGGCACTGAAAGGTTCATGTATCCAGTTAAAGACTAACTGGAACTTCAAATTATAGGTTGAAAGAGATTAATTTAAAAATAAGATTTTAAGGAAGCTAAATTGACGTAGATTAAGCAAATGCAGTGAATATGCCGTGAACGCAATTTTAAAAGATGCATGGAATATTCCTCTGGCAAGAACAGATCTCTCAAACCACAGATATCTTTTATTCCACTCCTTACTTACATTCATACCTAATAATTGAGGACTGTCGTTCAACACCAGTCTTTTGTCAGACGTGCTACTTCAATATCTGAAGTTGTCACAGTGCTGGGTATGACTGTTAACTATACCTTCAAAACTAATATAAGGAACAAACTGCAGGTTCCCAATTATTTTCCACCAGCTTTGTCACAAGTTAAATTGCAGGGAAGTACCTGTACACTCATTGCCTTCCACCCACACCAAAAAGCCCTGGAAGGCATGCATTAACAGAACTTTTTTCCGCATTTCTTGGTCTTAATCTCCCATTGCCTTTTACTTCCCTGTACTTTTCCCAAATATAATTCCTCTAACCCTTCTCCTCAGGGAGAAAGGGTGGTTTAGTGATTACTGTAATTTCTTTTTACGCTGTTTATCCTCTGCAAAGTCAATGTAGTGAACAAGAGTCTACAGCTGCGATCATCTGTCATCTGGGTTCTGGAAATAATCAGCCTGTTGCCTCAAAAGCTAGAAGTTACATTATACAAATTATTTGACACTGTGCAAGTCTGAATGATTGCAGCAAAGCATAGACCTTCAGACACAATTGCCATTGAGTGGTGATGTGCTGACAATGTTTTTCTTTAAACAAGGTGTTGATTTCGCAGATGTTTTCCAAGGTCAGGATAAAGAGAAGCAAGTCAGCTAGAGAGTGGATCCCCATGAGGCTCCGAGGACAGGCTGGCCTCAACTGCTGTCTGTTGACACTTGCTGATCTAAGGACTTTGTCAGAGGAGGTCGTTCCCAGGTAAACACTTCAAAGGGCTGGAGAAAGGAAAAAGCCAGACTAAGAAGCCCCCTCCCATTACAGCTCATTAAACTCTGGATTGGGTCTAGACAGCTTGGCAAGCAGTGGGCAAAAAGAGGGAAGCAAGAAAAATGAGACTTGTCTTCAGCAAAGCATGGATTGTACCACTCCTCTTCTTGTGGACAGCAAAAGCTACCAGCACAGGACAGGGACTTCAGAAAGAAACCCTCCTACCACCTGCGAAGGGTAGCCCCAGGAGGGAGGGCTCTGCTGCCACTGTCACTGCCACACTAGCATGGCAGCCAGCAGAAAGGCAGGCATCCTGCTCGCTCCCAGCAGACCTGTCCAACAGAGGAGAGCTCAGCTTGATGCCTAGGGACAGCCCAGAAAGCTCTCCGTGTTACTCTTTCAGCACTCAAGCCACCCTGTTCATCACCATCCCATCTCTTTCACCAGGAAAGACTAAGTGTTATAGAGAGAGCTACTGAAGTGTTTGTTTGGTTTTTTTTTTCTGGTGGTTGTTGGTTTGGTTGGTGGTTTGTTGTTTGGTTAGTTGGATTTTTGCAGGGGGAGCAGCATCGCTATTGTCTTGCATCAGTAAAACCACATTCAAGCTACCAAAACAAGAGAAGTTAACTTGAATCCACATATCAGGCCAGTTCAGTCAGTGTAAGAAACAAAACAAAGAAGAATGAAGAATTATGTATGCTCTCAAATTGGCCTTCTGTCCTGGTTTCAGCTGGGATAGAGTTAACTGTCTTCCTAGTAGCTGGTACAGTGCTATGTTTTGAGTTCAGTATGCGAAGAATGTTGAATAACACTGATGTTTTCAGTTGTTGCTCAGTAGTGTTTAGACTAAAGTCAAGGATTTTTCAGCTTCTCATGCCCAGCCAGCGAGAAAACTGGAGGGGCACAAGAAGTTGGCACAGGACAGCCAGGGCAGCTGACCCAAACTGGCCAACGGGGTATTCCATACCATGTGACGTCCCATCTAGTATAGGAACGGGAAAGTGGGGGCGGGGAATCGCCGCTCGGGGGGACTAGCTGCGTGTCGGTCGGTGGGTGGTGAGCAATTGCACTGCGCATCATTTGTACATTGCAATCCTTTCATTATTACTGTTGTCATTTTATTAGTGTTATCATTATCATTATTAGTTTCTTCTTTTCTGTTCTATTAAACCGTTCTTATCTCAACCCACGGGTTTTGCTTTTTTTTTCCCGATTTTCTCCCCCATCCCACTGGGTGGGGGGGAGTGAGTGAGCGGCTGCGTGGTGTTTAGCTGCTGGCTGGGCTTAAACCACGACACCTTCACTTCAAGGTTTTAAATCATTTATTTTTCTGGTTGCTATATAGTTCCATGTTTAATATTTCTAACTAAAAAAAAAGGGTGGTAAAATCCAATCTTACCTATTAAAATTCACAAAGTAAGTATATTAGAATAAAATATACTTGTTTACTTCAGGTCTTATGAGAAGAAACAGACAGCAATAAAAATTCTTATAATAGAGAATCTTTTAAATAAGTTATTCATGATGATTACAAAATCTCCCTAATATTCTTTCATAGCTCTGTATGAGCAAGTCCAATAGCTGATGACCCCATTCAGCTATCAGTATCCACTCTCTCACCTTTCCCACATCCCTTGCCTCAGTTGGTTCTAGTATCAAACTAATAACAGCATTAAAAAAAAAAAAAAGAAAAGAAAAGAAATACTTGAAACTAGCTCATTTATCAGCTAATTACAACATTGTAATCAGATTCTCTAACTTATTAGGTAGGTGTAATTGACCTTGAATCTTATCTTCCTGTAAGAAATTACTCCTCCTTCCTGTAAGAAATTACTCCTGAGAGTCTGGAGCCCTATAACTGAAAAAAATTAACCTTTTAATTTTTTTTTTTTTTTAAATGGAATGGCAACCAATGTAGTACAAGACATCTGTAAATTACTAAAAATTTCTTCTCCTAAAGTCCTGCAATGATATCAACTGTCAAACACTGTTGTGGAGAATAGTCTTCTCTATGGTGAATCATATCTCAATTACTGGGACTGAAGGCATATCCAAAATGCCAGAAAGCACTCTCCACAAATATCCTTTAGTCAGGCTCTGTGTTAAGATAACCACACACCTAAAATGAGTTAAAACTCTGGAGGCTACAGCATTTAGTCAAGACACACATGACAAGAACTTTGTCTCTAGGCTGATGATTACATTAATCTACAAAATGCCCCATTTCTTTCAGTCAAATGATTTCACAAGTTTACCTATGAATAAAAAACTGCTCAGCAAGACAGAAGAAATAAATGAGTTGACAAGATGACATCTGAAGCTCCATATTTTCTTAACACTGGATGAACAGAATAAGGAAGAAGACAAATTTTTAAAAAGAAATGTAATAGCAGTATTGGACAACCGTGAATAATCTCTTTCCTATGATGTATTTCCCTGAACAACTAAGGATGGATAAAAGCTCTCTTAAAAGAACAGGAGGACAACTGCTTCTTTAACCCCCGATGACAGAAGCAGGTTGTTTTGTAGCTATGGGGAGAGATTTGCCATGAATGTGCAAAACAGATCTCTCCCCCTTGATATTATACAGAGCTACAGCACTGCAGTTTCAGTGATCACAATTTTTATTCTCTTTTGCATGCTCCTTGGTGATATGAAGGGGTTTTACTTTATAAAAAGTATCTAAGTATTGAACTGTCCTTTTCTGTTGGAAAAAAACCCCACCCAACCTCTAAACATTATCTACCTGTTTTTCAGTTTAATTCTTTAGCCATACAAAAAAAAAAAAACCCAAAAAAACCAAAAACGCCCACACCAAAAAAACAAAACCAAAACAAATCCCAAACAAACAAATAAACCCCACTTTTTAAAAAAATGTGTTCTGATGTTAAACAAACCCCTTTGGAAACCATCAATATTACACAATGAAGATGATTATTTATTTCATCTGTTACTATTTTCTCAAGTCTGTTTCCAAATCTCTATTTCTGAAAAGCACATTCAGTGAAATCACTCAACTGAGTGATTTCCTACTCAATGCTAGGAATAAAGAGCCTATAATGTGGTTTTAAATTATTGAAGTCTAAAAAGCACTTCCAGTTGTAGCAATTACAGCTACAATCAGGTTTTTACTATTATACATACATAAGCTTTATCATCAATCCCCCTCCAAATCACATCTTACATTTACTTACATTATGTATTTATTATGTCTGTGTTCTGTGTGCATCCATATAGGCTTTTTTGGTTTGCGTTCTTATTTCCTCTTCAGTAAGCATGTTTCAAGATGGAAGAGGGGGAATTAGAACAACTTTAGTGTTCACAAGAATGCCAATTACAGCTGAAAGCCCTGAAAGCTGCGCTTATCCAAGTGACCAGCAAAGCACAAAAAGCGGAAAGAAAACACGTCCCTCATGGTTTTTTGTTCTGGCTATGGCCTTTCTCTTGACATAACCAAAAAAAGATTCTGTTTATGACAGCAAACTCCATCACAGAGACCTTTGTCCAGTAGGTACTGGCCTTAAACCAGCTGATTGATTCACACAGAAATATGAAAGTATCAATGCATCAGTCACATTCTTTTGTGATCTGATACATGTTAGTTTCCTAAATGAAAATATGGAATGAAAACATAGAAACACAGGAAACCTCTTCCTTCATGGAAAGTTTGTAGTGGAAATTATTACTTTGGCTTTGGCCCTATCCTTAACTTTCTTGCATGTGAAAACCCACCTGGATAGATGAGACTGTCTAAGTACCCATATTTGTGGTACCTAAGGTTACACTTTCCTCAGGAAAAATAAAATAAGCTTCTTACAATGTTAATGATGGTTTAATCTTTAAGTAACGAGCTGAGGATATCTTAAAAAGCTCTGATGGATCTGTCTTCAGATGCATTGTAAAATATTTTTCATTAGCATACACAGCAGTATTTTTGACTGATTTATTTTGCCAGAAGTTGTGCATCAAAGACAATGAGTCTAAGCCACAGTTGTCTCCAGGCTCTTCTCAACTCCTGCATATGGTTTTCCACACAGACTGCAATTCATCCTGATGCACAGAGCTGGGAGAAGAACCTACTTTAGTCCTAACAGGAGTAATTTGAATAATTTTTTTTACAGGGATACTTTTTGTTCCTTGCTCTTGCATATATTTATTTGGCACCATGGTATTTTAATTATAGTGATTTGTATGTGATGTAGTAACACCTCTCAGTTGATTCAGAAATGTGAATGAAATTGCCTCTTCTTACAAGTCCAAAAATGAAGAAATTTGGGACAAAATTATGACAGACAAGAAAGCATAAGAAAAATACAGTGTGTGAATCCTGTCTTTCCCCTGGCAGAGCATCAAACTAACTGAGATGATTTTTGTGGAGGTGGTCAAGTAGGATAAGAATCCACATGATGCAGGGGGCGGTGGGGTAGAAAATGGTCATCATTGATGAAGAGTCTGTAGGTCACCAGTCCCAGTGCTAATATCTATATGTGCCTGAAACCTACCTTGACACCTACAAGATCACCACCAGAATAAAAGTCAGCTGAGACTAAATAATAAAGCAATTTACAAGCCTAAAGGGCAGAGAGTTTTTCTTCACCCTTTCATAGACAAAATCAGAGCTCCAACACTTGTCATTGGATATGGTGTCATGGAATGGGGAATATAACTTCCTGCATTTTACAAACATAGTAAAAGAATAACATACTTCAGAAATCATCGCTTAACTGTTTCATTACTAATTTACTTCCTCCAATCCTCCCTCTGATAATCTGATAAAATAATTTACACCACAACAAGGACAGGAAGAAGCTACATGCTAAAGAATCTCCATTCTGAAAAGCACTCTATATTAAATATCAATATACCTTCCTTGGTATTGTACAGGGTATGTAGACAGAAAGAAAGGAAACTATGACTCACATTTTCCACTCAATTTATACAAAGGCTTCCATTAACATACCAACAATGAAATGCCTGCAGCAAGGAGAGCATAGCCTCTTCACCAGTAAATGTAAACTATATGTCCACATGCACATACATCAAGAGGGTCTGATTACACCCAGTGTAATTAGAAACTCGAATAGTTTGTGATATCTAAACCCAAGATGCATGCATAGTCTTAGGACCATATGCTATCCTTGGAAGGATACTCACAGGTTGCATGGATTTCCACATTTCATTGAAGCACTGCAGCAAAACAGATATTGATAGTGGTTTTCATACTTCAGTAGCATTTACCTATAGCACATTGTAATGAAAATAGAATTTATATTAAGCCTCACTGTGGAGCCCCGTACATTGACAAATTCAAATTCAAACCTACCCTCTTCTATGCCTGCTCTTAGAGGGTTCATCTAACTGCTGATCTTCTCATTAATAAAGAAATGGATGACTATCAACCCATTTCTGTCAATTTATGAAGTGATACTTTATCTATCTTTCAGGATGCAATGATTTCTCAGCATTTCTCAACTTTCACTACATGATAAAAGGACCTCTCTCTCACAAACACTACTGTGTACCTGGAAAGATGTTGTTCGTCATCCTTCCCACCATATGTCTGCAGACAGCAGAGAGTATGAAAACCTAACTCTCAATTCTAATGAAGGTGTACTGGCATAACACCAAATAAAATCAGTGCTATTTCACCCTTCGGCCTCAGTGTTAGACCTACCTAAGAATAACACAAATTACCTCAGAAGAAAAGATAGGGGAGAAGAGAAGGGGAAAGGGATGAGGCAAGACCACAGCTGTAACTCAAGGCACCACGTAATGGTTCTGACTTGGCTATTTGCGGCATGAGAAGCAAACAGGTGAGCATGACGTGGTCCTACCTGCCCTGCACGCCAGTAGGTACAGCCAGTCAGACCATGGTAGCACTGTGGCTCCATTTCTCTACATGAACATCCAACACCTTTAAGTAGACATGACAGGAAGCCTCAACTGCAGGTCTCTGCAACAGGTCCAGTGCCTTGTCTCCCTTTAATGGTAGGAGCAGAACAGCTTTTGTGGTTTGGATAAGGGATTAATCCCACGGCAGTACAGTAACTCACTCCCTGATTTCTTGGAGAGGACATGTGAAAGAGCCCTAAGTAATTCTACAGAGAATAAAGTTCTGGAGTAAGACCTATATGATCATACACTATGTGCTCTTATGTCCCTTAAGTGATGCAAAGTATTTTATGTTCATTAAGAACAACTTTCATACTGAAGCATGCAGGTTGCCTTGTGCCAATTGACAATTAAAATCTGAATAAAATTTTCCAAATGTTCTTAATGTTACCACACTTATTTGGCTCTACAGATCTTACTGTTTAAAAATAACAATGAAAACAACATTGAGGAACAGCACGTTAAAAGTTGGCAGTAACATATCAGAGCACAAAGGAAAAGAGATGGTTCACTATTTCTTCTCCGTATTGCCGAAGTACCAAACTTTTAGAGTAAGCATTATCACTTAAACTACTACTACTACTATTTTGGCATGTAGTAGTCCAAGGACAACCTTAGGTTCCACATTAAAAAAAAAGAATAGTCCCATCCCTTTTACCCATAGAGTAAAAAGCTCTCAATATGATGGGCATGACTGCCAAAAGGGAAAGGTTCTTAGCAGAAAAACTGTCATCAACCAAGCCACCCTTACCAAAAGCTAGTAGAGTTAGTGAATTATTCTTATACTTCCCTCATTTTCCATTTCAAAATGCCCCTTTTCTTCTAGAAAAGATATTTATGTAAGGGATTGTTGTTTACCATTTGCATTTGCACAATAGGGTATCTTTCAAGTGTTTCATATATACTTTTTTACCATTGAGCAGAGGAAGAAAATAAGTTTCCGTGGAATAGCAGTAGTTTTCAAGATTTAGTGCAAACCCAGAGGTTCAGGTGGTTCATAAAGGACCCCTATAAAAGCATTATTTCAAATGCAGTTCATGTAGCAAATCATCAGAACTATAGAAAAAGAGTAAGAAATCCTTGTGCAAATCAGCCGTATTATTCTCTGCACTACTACTGCTCAGAACAAATAGTTCAATGATTACAGTTCAGACTATATTTAGGATAAAGTAAGCTAAAGGTATCCTGTTGAGAACAAGAAAGAATGGAAAAAAAAGATGACCATACTTTCTGAGAAGAGCTTAAGTACAGTTGCTGATGGAGATAGTTTTTCTTTTCCACAAGGTATATCCACAGGGTTTGTAAATTAAGTTTTCCTTGCTTACTCCTAGGTGGTGAGAAGGAAGAGAAACCAGACAGCTATCCATTAGGGGAAAGACTTTGATGTGTCTGCATGACTAATGAACACACTGATAAAAATCTATTCCTGTAAACTTTATAATCTATTTAACATGTACCTCATCCTCAGTGAAAGGGAGTACAGTCCTTCAGGATGTAACACTATAATGGAAACCTCTGTCAGAAGAGACGTGGTACACAGCTGAGGATCAGAAAAAAGTGTTCATACCCAGCACGTGTTTTACTGAACATATACCTATACTGCCACATAAAATTCAGTATTTTTAGGGAAAAGGTGGTTTGCAGGTCTTTTAAAATTATTTTGAAAGCATGTTTTAATCAGACATATTATTCAGAAACTGTTCACTGACTACATGCAGTTTCATTACAACGATTAGCTTAGTTTGCCAAGTAGAAGCATTTTATTTTTTTATTTTCCTGTTTCTGCAAACTTAGCTGTGTTTGAAAGATAGTATTGCCTGCCTCACTCCCATACAACCTAATCTGGGGGGATGGGAGGTGGGGACGGACAGTCTTTGGCCATCTTACTCTTTTACTCCAAAAAGACTAAGCCAGAACACCTCAGAAGTGCAAGATGCCAAATCCTCATGAGGAAAGACTGAGTTCATCAGCCAAAACTCAAATTAAAGTGCAAATAAAGCCAAGCCAACAGCTTCAGCCACTACTTTACCTCTCAGAACTCCCCAGCAGTTCTCCCCTCACTAGTAACACTTCAAGGGAACAAGCCTCAAATGATAGAGGCTAGCATTGTAATAAAGGGGAACAGTCATGCTCTTCTGCTGAGACAGATCAACTCCTCCAGATGCAAGACAGGTACTTTTAAATCCAAATCCTTCCTGGTCTAACAAAATTAAACCCAAAGTTTCTATAGCTCAAAAAATGCATACAAAACACATACACATGCTCTTTCAAAAGACTACTTTCAGATTCATCTAGCCCTTCTCTATCCACGTGCAGTTTGGTCTGGTCCAAAACACGCTTCTAAAAGCAGCCATCCCCCACTTTCTAAAGCCAGGAGGAAAGTCACAGCCTGGTCCCAGGTGCAGGGATGCACCCCCAGCTCCTCACCATGCTGCTTACAGCTGGTCCCCTCACATCCCCAGCCGTACCTGGGCACCTCAACCTCTTCATAACAGGCCATTCACAGCACCTGTGGCACCCCCGGTGCCCCAGCTCACTCCGAGGGAAGTAAAGCGCAGAACCTAACGCACAATCGCTTCAACTCTTTTTAGCATTAAATGGTGTAAATTAGTAAAACTTTATGCTTTCAGCTAATCAATGCAGAAAACAGTTCTGCTTCATCAAAATGTCAATGTTTCACATAGCTGTATCTCACTTGATTCCCTGAGGGAGGATTAAAGTT